>NC_141628.1:38320349-38620349 GCF_047967505.1 Dipteris shenzhenensis | reverse complement strand
CCACTTGCAAGGGCATAGGAAGTGTAAGTATAATAATATCCTACCTTAGAGTAGATCTTGCTAGGATAGTAACCAAAATATTGTAAGCAGAGATTTTTTCAACAAGAATGATCTTGTCCTTTTGCTAGTTGATTTGCTCACCTCCCAAAAATTCTAAAAAATCTTTGAAGAACCGAATGGTTGTCTCACCATCCTTGCTTAAATTCCGGTGATAAATTAATGTTTTTGTAGAATAGAGCATCTTGATATAGTAAAAGAGGCTGTCAAGCTTGCCAAGACCTCTCTCCCAGCTCCCACTTGACCTCACAACAAGCAAGGAATCATCTTCAACATACAACTACACAAACCAAATTAAAATGAGCTTTCCATCAAAGGCAACATGAGAATAGAGATAAAAAACAACATTACTCAATTGAAAATGAGAGCAGAGATACCAAAAGACAAGACTACTCACCTTCATATTCTCATCTACCTCTATATCCTTGTCCTTCCAAAGGAAGATTCTTCTTCTATGTTATCTTCTGGTATTCTTTTCTGCTCCTCCCCTTTTTTTATCTTGTCAAACTTTAGGTCTCTTTGAATATTCAAGAATCTCATCATCCATCTCATAGTCTCTCATACATTTCTAAGCTTGTTCAAAGCACATGGATAGACATTCCTATGAGTTGAAGTTGTCTGCTATGTTGTGGAAAGGGTCATCCTCTATAGGTGTCTCCTCATAGCTATAAAGAGGCGACCTTCCCAGTCCATTGCATCAGATCAGATCAGATCTTCTAGCTAGTAGCTCTTCACCTAGTATCTATCTAGATCGCCATCTAAGCTCCACTATGAGAGTGCACAGGTGGATGGAGCCATCATTTGTACTACATCGGTATTGAAGGAAAATTTTGTTCCTCTCCAGTTTGTTGTGTACTCTCTATTCTTTGTTCAATTTCTATTCTGTTGCGCCGTGTTATTTAACACTCCCAAGAAAAGGCTCTGGAATTCACATCTAGTGTTGGGGGCAAGGGCCATCCTAGACTAGGTAGAATCATCACTCCATGTGTTTGTCTAGTTTTTTCTATGTTGGGAAGCCTTTTGCACTAGGAGTCCTCTATTTGAGCCCACTTATTGAAATGATGCTTAAGAATGTGATTTTGGTTGTCTTAGACTTGTTCAATATGTCAAAATATCTCTTGAACACACTTTTGGAAAATGCGATTAAGAAAGCGATTTGACCTAATGTGCAAGCCTTCAACATCCAAATCGCTTTCTTAAGCACATTTTTTTAGAATGTGCTCAAGAAAGGTTTTGGCCTATTGGACAAGCCTCCAACATCCAAAACCGCTTTCTTAAACACAATTCTCAAAGTGAGATCAAATAAAAGATCTAGGTTTTAGAAGGCCTCACAACAAGTTCAATTTCTATTTGATGCCTGCCCCATCAGGCTAAATCACTCTCTTAAGCACAATTTGTAGTTTTTCTCTTGTTTTGCTTAAAGTCTCACCGGTCAGTCTTTGAAAATATGTTTGCTTTATCAGATCCAAAAGATCAGGGCAAGGTTTTTTATAAAAGGACCATGAACCTCACTTCTGTCTATCAGGGGTCGATCGATCTTTGATCTTCTAGGATCTATTGGCCTTATGGAAGATCTTAAATTTGGTACACTCTTCATTCTATGTGTCTTGATTTTTTTGTGTACATGTCTACTAGCAGATATTTATGAAGAGTTTACAATGACGTAGGAAAAAGGAAAAGGACTCCAGAAAGAGTATCAACTACCTGCAAGGAAAGGACATTACCTACGCTGGAAGGTTCCAAGTCAAGAGAAGAAAGCAAATCATGCGATGAACTACTTGATACCTTCCTCCATACCTACAATTCCCATCATAATTTCCACATTTTTTTATGACACGTTCAACAAAGAGTTGCATTATTCAGATTTGGTTGATCAACATAGTGAAATGCTGGCTAAACAGGGCAATATGTTTTAAAACCTCATAGGGGAGGGTATGGTTTGTATTGTAGACAAGTATTACATCCACATCAACAATTTAGTGAGACAGATAATAAGTTTAGGTTTTCCATTCACAAAAGATATGAGCTCTTACTAGAGCATGTTAAGGCAAAGTGCAACATGCACAATAGAAAGTGTAAACTTTTGGAGGGATGTTTACCATCTCCAGGTTGACATTGAACAAGTCCTGGAGATGCAAGAGAGGCCTTGGGATCAGCCAGAAGAGCAAGATAAAGAGGAACTCTAAGAGGAGGGGGAAGCAATAATGTAGGAGGATGAAGAGGAGGTGATAGATGTAGACAAGGAGGGAGATGAAGCTACTACACTAGACCTTGTGGAAATAAGGTACATTCAAGCTGACTTGGGAGAGGATTACATGTTGGAAATGATTGACCAAGCCTACCAATTGGGTGGTAGTTGGATCAACGTAGTTGGTAGAGCCGACCAATCAACCTAGCTGATGGAGCTGACTAGTCGTCCATGGAATATTCAGGGAATATTCCCTATACCTTCGCCTCGGGGGCTCTCGCCCCCGAACCCCCACTAGGGGGGCCACTAGCCACTACACCCCATCGAGAGCAAGGGGCTCCCACACAATCAAGACAATGTGCCTTATTGTGCTACTAGCTTACCTACCCTACCTAGCCCATAGTCTAGACTCACATAGATCACCTTTCTACCATCAACGGTCTCATTGATAGACCTCATCTGACATGCAAGTCAGGATCCATCCAATGTCCCAGGCTCACACATGGCTTCTCCTCATATGGGGGCCTTACAACTTGAGCAGCTTGGACCACTGGTGGTTACCAGGAGGGTGGGGCATTGAGCATATCTAACAGGGAGCTCTTATCCTTATCTTTTGGATCTGATAAAGCAAACATATTTCCAAATCATGATTAACCAAAAGTGGAGCAAAACCAAAGCAAATCTACAAAATGTGCTTAAGAGAGTAATTTGGCAAACATCAAACAGCAACTAGAGTTGTTGTACGGCCTTTTGCACCCAAGATAACTTAGTGGACCCTTTTCATTGAAACAATGCTTAAGAAAGTAATTTTGGCTGTTGGAGGATTGTCAAATAGGCACAATCACTTTCTTAAGAACATTTTCCAGAATTGTGCTCAAGAAAGCGATTTGGCCTATTGGATAGGCCTCCAGCAGGCCAAATCACTTTCTTAAAGCACACTTCCAGAATTGTGTAAAAGAAAGCGATTTGGCCTGCTAGATAAGCATCCAACAGCCAAAATAACTTTCTTAAGAATTATTTCAATAATTGGGCTCAAATAAAAGATCTCAAGTGTAGAAGGCCTTGCAACAAGTCCAATTCCTTTTTTCGTATATACATTCAATCAAAATGCAAATGCAAGAAGACTGGGCCTTCTAACACATAGAGTGATGATTCCACCTAGTATAGGATGGTCCCTGAAGACAACATGAGAGGTGAAGTCTAGCTTCCTTTTTGGGGTCCTTTTCCCGTATCCCTTGGATCTAAAAGAGAAAACATAATTTTAAAGTGTGTGAATCCAAGAAGTGATAGAACCAGAGCAACCCTCAAAAGAGTGCTTAAGAAAGTGATTTGGCTTGTTGGCCAAGCCTCTACAAGTCCAAATCACTTTCTTAAGCACATTTTCTGGAATTTTTATTGAAAGAGATTTGGCTTTTTGTCCAGGCCTCCACAATCCAAAATCGCTTAAGAAAGTTCTTAAGAAAGCAATTTGGCCTATTGGCCAAGCCTCCACAAGCCCAAATCTCTTTCTCTAGCATATTCTATAGATTGTGCTTAAGAAAGCGATTTGGCATGTTGGCAAGGCCTCCATAAGCTCCAATCGCTTTGTCCAGCACATTCTCTAGATTTGTGCTTAAGACAGAGATTTGGCCTATTGGCCAGGCCTCCACTAGCCCAAATTGCTTTCTTCAGAATGTCTCTTGATTGCATACCTTCTGAATGCTACTTCATTGCATGTGCGACTATTTTTGTTGTTGTTGCTATTGCAAAGGAGGGGGTGATGTAGCTTCAAAGTGGAGGAGGATGAACGTGCTTGGTGGAAGAGGATGAAAGTATTGTGGTATCATGAGAGGCTAGAAGAGAGAAGACATGGAGAGAAGCAAGAAGTGAGAAGCGAGAAGCAGAGGCTAAATGTGAGTCGTTAGCCCTTTGTATACCCATGGGCACAACTACCAAGGTCCGTATGATGTCCATACATGTAGGCTCAAGTCTTGAGTTTGATGCCATTATGGTGTCATGCTTCTATTTATGGAAGGTACCAAGCTCTAAATGTGGCATGCTCCTATGTATAGCACACACATGGACTCATTTTTTGAGGCACTACGTTACCGTTTTTGGATGCAACTACATATAGCATTCATGAAACCTCATTTGTCTTATTTGCTCAAGCCTTCTACCTCTCACTTTGATCCAATCTGCCACATGAGGTCCAAGTAAATCTTGCTCCAGAAGTATAAGCCATCTCTAAGACAAGTACAAGCTCTACCACAACTGCAGGCAAACTCTACCACAAATAAAAGTTGGTATGGTGGAATCTAACCTTTCTGTAGATCTAATTGACTAATTTGTCTGTGTGTACCACTATTGTTCAAATGTTCTCAAGAAAGTGATTTGGGCTGTTGGGCCTATCCTCAACACACTTTCTTAGGAAATTTTCTTTAGTTGCTCTTGTTTTCTGCTTTTTGGGTGCTGTTGTGGACCGCATTTTTTCAATGTTCTTAAGAAAGCGGTTTGGGTTGTTGGGACCTATCCCCAACACTCCAAATCACTCTCTTAGGCACATTTCTATAGTTGCTCATGTTTTTTGTTTTTGGGTGCTGCTCTTCCTCTCCAAGCTTTTGAAGGTAGTTAGTAACCGTAAGGAGCACAAAATCCACTCATTGTTGTATTTGGGTAAAGATTTAGAAATCTGGGAAGCATTTTGAAATGTGCTCAAGAAAGCGATTTGGGTTGTTCCTAACCCTCAAAATCGCTTTCTTTGCAAAGCACATTTCTGTATTGTTCTTGTTTTCTAGTTTTTGTGTGTGCTGATCTTCCTCTACAAGCTCTGAAGGTAGTTTGTTCTATAATAGGAGCACAAAATGCACTCATTGAGGTATTTAAGAATAGGGGAGGCATATTTGATTGTGTGGACCATATTTAGGAAATGTGCTTAAGAAAGAGATTTAGGATGTTGGCCTCCCCCAACTCTCAAAATCACTTTCTTAAGAAAATTTTCATATTTTGGGTGCTCTTCATCCTCTAAAGGGTCAAGTGCATCCTTTTTAATACTTTTTGGAGTTGGATGGAATCTAAGAGACAAATGGATTGTGTGGAACAGTGTTGTGAAAATGTGCTTAAGAAAGCGATTTGGCCTATTGGACATATCCCCAACCCTCTAATTTAATCTCTTTCTTAAATACACTTTTACCTTTGTTCTTTTGTCATGCTTTTGGGTGCTTTTCTTCCTCTATAGGGCGAATCGAGAGCACTTGTGTAATTAAGCTCTTGTTTGCAAGCTGGAGGACTGTCTTGCTCATCAAGGACAATGCAAACAACCCAAGGTGGTTGGTGAGGGGCCTCCCATTGAGGAAGCTACCATAAAAAAGGCTTCCAAAGTCAAGGGTTCTCATAAGAGAAAGGAGAATTCATTGCATATCCTCTAATAGGCAAAAAAGAGAAGATTTTCACAAGAGGTGATTCGAAAGGCTCCCTTTCAAAGGCCTGTGAGGAAGATCTATGATTATAATTAACTAGGATATAGATGGCATAGGTTTGCAATGTATGCCCTCCAAGAGGCAGCTGAAGATTGGATAATATAATAAATCAAAGATAGCATGATTGTTGTTGTTCATTCTCATAAAGTCACCTTGATGGTAAACAATTTTGAGACACTCAAACGAGTTCATTATGGATATGACAAACTCCTTCATCCATGTGATTTGGTGGATCTAGAGATGAGAGATATTCTATTAGTGTCACCATCAAGGAAGCCAGAGGATGAAGCCATACAAGTAGAGGAGGTAACAC
Source organism: Dipteris shenzhenensis (assembly GCF_047967505.1). NCBI lineage: Eukaryota > Viridiplantae > Streptophyta > Polypodiopsida > Gleicheniales > Dipteridaceae > Dipteris > Dipteris shenzhenensis. Next base: position 38,614,336 of record NC_141628.1, on the reverse strand, counting down.
ACAACAAGGACAAAAGGGGCAAGTCTACTTACAAGTAGGCCATGAGGGAGAAGAGGGAGGCTTCCAACAGGCAATATAGTTGAGAGGCTTCCCTAAGGGACCTTAATTGTGCTGGGGTCAAATATTGTCATCAAGTTGAAAGATGCCACTTCTGTAAGAGATATTCAAGTGACCCAAAATTATTTGCTAGCTTTGAAGTCATGAGGAGAGTGGGTGACGGCTACAATTCTTTTGTCTATTCTCAGGTAAGTGATCTTCTTGCTTAAGTGATGAATATGGGTTGACTTTCTTGATCAAGTGATGACATGGAATGAGTTTCTTGTACAATGCACTGATAAAAATATTTTTACTAACATGTACATTACAGAGTTAAAAGAGCAGTATTAAGTCAAGGTTCATATACTTGATCCCTGCATCTCTCCCTTACTAAGAAATCCAAAGATTTTTATGGATGATCTTGTCAAATGGTTTAAACACTATGACTTTTATGTGATCACTCTCATCCTCTTATCACTCTGAGTAAGTGAACAACACATTTTACTTCATATCTTATATCATTTGTTGTTGTAATGTTGACTGATGTATCTATCATTTTTTGCAACAACCATTGGAGACTAGTCTATATTGATCTTCAACAAAAACAAATATTTCTCTATCAACTCCCCGATTGGAACACATAAGGAGCTTGATCTGTATGTTTTCTTTACTATAGCTTGTTGTCTCTATGCCAACATGGACTTACGTAGTACAAAATGTGTGTGTAGAGTAGCGGTAAAGCTCCGCTTGTACTTGCATAAGGCTAGGAATAATCTCTCTTAGGAATCCTCAACATGCAAGTTCTACTTGCAACTCCTACATGCGATTCCTACTTGCAACTCCTACATGTGATTCCTACTTGCAACTCCTACATGCAACTCCTACATGCATGTTCTACATGCAAGTTCTACTTGCAACTCCTACATGCAAGTCCTACATGCAAGTCCTACATGCATGTTTTACATGCGAGTTCTACATGCAACATGCAACTCCTACATGTAACTTCTATATTATGCAAGTTCTACATGTAGAAAGAGAATGTCTTACAATTCCTACATGCATAGAGAGAAGCTCTCCAACTTATACAAATACCCCATAATGGAATGAAGCCCATACTCTTTGGGGCATTGTGTTGAGTTCTACTTTGGTATTCCAAGCAATTGTCTCAAGTGTCCATGCTTCCTTGCACTCCACGTCCAAAAGCATGTACTAACCTTGCAACTCCTCCTCCCCTCTCCTCCAACCTTGCACCCCATCCTCTCCCTCTCCTCCTCCCCCCCCCTCCTCCTCCTCCTCCTCCTTGTCTCTTCTTCTCTCTCTCCTTCCCCCCATGCTCTTACATCTTCTTCCTCTCCCACTCCTATGCTCCCCCTAAGCCCTTAGTTCCTCAACCTTAACCTCCATGATCTACGAGGGAGACAAGTTCTCCACCATGTACTCTCTACCCTGAACCTTGGATCCTCCTTCTAAACCCTAAACCTCCCTCTAACCCTTAAACCCTCCTAAACCCTTCAACCTCCAATGAAGGCAAAAGCCTTCATTACCCCAACCATGATGATGCACGTTCCTTTGACACATGCATGCACTATGTTTGCTTACCACACTTAAGCCTATGTCTCTCATCGGAATACGACTCAAGGTCTTAAGCTACACTTATACTACAAATGACAACACCAATATATCTATAGGTGACAAAAAGCCTCGAAACCCTACATACTGAGAATACCTTGCTCTTCTTGTAGAAGCCATTGGAAAGAGCCAACATTTGGCACCACTATCGGGGAGACTAGCATCTCAAGTAATGAGTAAACATACACAAGTATGTGTAAAACACAAACTACTATGAATTTTCATGAACATAACACTCAAGGTGGCACCCCCCCCTCCCCCTCTCCACCATGTCCCTTCACCCCCTCCAACCCCGCATCCCCTCCACCCCCCTCCCCTTCCCCCCCTCTCCACCACCCCCTCTCCTCTCCACCCCCCCCTCTCCCCCTCCACCCCCTCCATTTCCCCCCCCCCCCCCATCCCTCCACCACCCCTTTCACCCCCCCCCTCCACCCCCTCCCTCCACCACCCCCTCACCCCCCCTCCACCCCCTCCATTCCCCCCCCTCCACCCCTCTCTCTCTCTCTCTCTCTCTCTCTCTCTCTCTCTCTCTCTCTCTCCCTAGTTGCCCGACCTCCTCTCCCTACCCCACTAACTAAGGGCGTAAAGCCTTGACAAGCAAAGGGCCTAAGGCCCTTGCTACAAGGGCAGCCGTCGCAACGCCTGCCTATGCGGTCGTGCGCCAGCCCCGCCCCGCCTGCCTCCCCACCGTGCCACCCACCCACCCTGCTCTTGTGCCTCCTAGCCACGCCACCTGCCCGCACTGCCTCCTACACCCTCTGCTCCTACCTCCCGCACCCCCCTCTCCACCCTCCCTACTCCTCCCTCTACCACACCTCCCATCCCCTCCCACCCCTTTGACTCCCACCTCCCCTCTCCTCACAACCCCCTCCCACCGCCGCTCAGCGCCGCCCAATGCCCCCCTCTAAAAAATTATATATTAAAAAAAAAACCTAACTTAACCCTAACCCTAACTTAATCCTAATCTAGCCTTAAATAGGTTAATCTAACTTAGGTTAGGTTAGTTAAATAGGTTGGGTTAGTGGGTCAAGTTAGTTGACTAGGCTAGTTAGGTTAGTTAGCTTAACCTATGATTAGTTAGGTTAGTTAGAGCCAGTTAGGTTTAATAAACTAAATAGTTAGACTCATTACCTAGGTTAGGTTTAAAAACCAGTAGTTCAGGTCAGTCTAACCTTAGTGAGTGTTTACCATAATTAGGTTTGGTAGTCAAAGTAATTGTCCAGTTAGAGTAAGTAGACAGTTAGGATAATAGGCTAGTTAGACTAACTGGAATTACCCTAGTTCAGTTCCCTAGTTAGAGTTTAGGACCATTCACACCATACTTAAGACCAAGGACCCTCCCCCCCGAAACCAAAAAGACCCCATTTTACCCCTACTTTAACACTTTGTATCTCGCCCGTTTGGGACCCAAATTGGACCCCGTTTGAACCACAGTTTCACACACAAAAACATCACACTATAGGGCATTTTTCCCGGCCATTGTATACCATTTTGGCATCCCTATCACTCATTAATTTGCACCCCTGTGTGAGTCCCTTTTTGCACTAATTTGCTCATAAAATTCCACCGTGACCTTCGATTGACGATCCGTCTACATCGGCACATTTCCCTACACACGTGGGACAATCCTAGGCACATTATTAACACGACGGTCCCTACAACACTAACACATTTCTAACCCCCCTAATACAACTACATCAACACCCGCACTTGTGGCAAAGACACCCGTTGCACCTCTCGCAAAATCTGCACATGCAGCTACATTCCGACCAACGCCTCCGACACCAACGCTCACTAAATCTACATACAACTCCACTGCGGCCAACGCCTCTGACAATTCTCTACCCTGATTCCCCACCTGAAATTGAGGACATCCCTTTGACTCCTCCATGACACAACATGGCTCGACGTCGTCGCGATGATGGGGATATTGACCTCGATGCATAGGGGAAATTTTTCTTTAATCAAAACAATTTTGGCAACATTAATAACAATCAAGGCAATGGTAGGGGCGATTTGGCCCGATTCCTCCAACATTTTGATGCCACATGCCGAGCAGGTGGAGATCAATCCAATGAAACCAAGGTGGCCTGGTTTCCCATGGCCTTAACCGATGAAGCGTCAAAATGGTACCTAGACCTCCTAGTGGAAGAAAGAGACACATGGGACCTACTGCAAATTGAATTCAAGAGGCGCTTTCAAATGGAGAGACTACAAGATGATACGCTCTCTAAGCAAGCTTGAACAAGGTCATCGAGAAGATGTACGCATGTACCTGGGCAAGATGAAATGATTAATTGCCAAATGTGACCCACGCCCGGATGCTAAGTACCTCATGGCCTGGTTCATTGCAAGCCTAGGGAAGAAAATCCACAAAGACATGAAAAAGATTACAAGTCATGAAACGTTCAGTGCTGCTCATGCGGCATCCATTGACATTGAGGATGGCATGACTAACTCTGACACTAGCAGTGATGATGAAAGAGCCAATGCACGAGATAAACACTCTAAAAAGGAAAAATCCAAGTCCACTGCTGAAATGTCTAATGAAGATCACCTAGAGGCCATAAAGCTTAAAGAAGCAATGATATAGGCCATGGAACAAAAGCTTCACATGTCTCAGCTGCCACCTTAGACTTATCCACGACGAGAAAATGTATGGTTCCCACACTGCATGGCCAATCATACAACAAATGAATGCCCGGTCCTAAGAGCTAGGATCATTGCACAAGCAAATCCACCGCCAAGGTTGTGGTGCCATATCTGCGTCGTCGGTGGCCATGACGAAAATAGTTGCATCTTCAACATGCACAACAACCTGCCTCGACCTCAATAATACCAACTGGCACCCATGCCAATGTACAGGCAACTGGCACTTGCACAAGTGCCCCCAACTCCGAGGCTGAATCTTGTTCCTATTTAAACACAAGTCCTGCAATTACTTAGGAATCCGAATCCACGACCATATCCAAGAGTGCCAAATCCAGCTCCTTAGGCAGTTCCAATACAACAACTGCAAGCCAAGGAAGTAGACTCGCCATTCAAGTATGAAGCCGAGTACCTGGTGTACTATGTAGAAGGCACAGAAGGTTTAATACCAGTATATGCAAATCAAGTATGACCCAATACATATCGAGTGCTACAGTTGTGGAGAAAATCACTGGATCACAGAGTGCCCTCATAATGGTAGCCCCACTACTTTCCAACCATGGCATAGGCCATGCTTGTATGGATTGTGCCATGAAAAATAAGGTCCCACAATGTACCCACACGTCAACTTGAAGGAGCCGCACTTTCTATCATTCTAAGTTGTCCTATGTCAATTCCCATCGTAATCCTACTACGGAATTGTACCAATCTCTTGGAGAGTTTCAAAGGCTGGATTGAACTCGCAAATCCCCCTCCGCCTCTGGAAGACATAGAAGATATCCGTGTGGATGGGTGAGAGAGATGACATACACAACATCACTGTGCCTTTGATCCATAAGGCATATAATGAAGTCCAAGCCATAGTGGATGGTGGAGTAGGTGTAAATGTCCTATCCAAGGAGCTCTACGATGAATGGGGTCTCCCACCAATGCAAAAGGCTAATTTCAACATATGCCTTGCCGATGATTCACGGGCTAAACCTTTGGGAGTAGTGAATGGCATGTCAACAAAAGTCACAGGAGCCTGCTTTTCCCTTCAATTCACAATCTTGGATCTCCCCAAGAAATCCTATGAAATCTTACTGGGACGTCCTTGGTTGCAAGAAGCATCAGTCCTCCATAATTGGGGAACTGATCGACTGACAATCCAAAATAGCGACACCGCAGTCAAGATGAATGTGGAGACAGGAGCTATAAAAACAATTGTGCCTAGAGCATTGGATGAAACCTCTTCAATGACAATCTCAAGCAAATCAACTCCCCTGCAACAGCATGCCATAGCGGGTGATCCACAAAGCAATGTCAATAATTGGATATAAACATTGGCAACCATTGATAAGGCCCATTCATTAGACCCCATCTTCTTGCAGATAGATGCTAAGGTGATACATGTAGATCCTCAACTCACACATGAAGAACCAATCGATCTAGAGGTGCCATTATTTATGGCTAACCTCAAGTGGGATAATGAACTTGAAGAAGGTACCCATACCAATGATGACTCATATTTTGACTCAGATTTTCCTTGGGACCTTGAAACTAAGGTTGAGAATGCTCGAATTGAAGATCGTCTTTGACAATGACTTAGCCATTCTGCATGCCCTAATGGCAATTGAGCTTCCAAAAGTTGAGCCTCCAAAGTTGAATAACAACAGAAGATCTCACAAGAAAGCTGGAGGAAATCGTCGAAAAGCCAAGGCCGCGAACACTTCAATGAATTCTAACAAGTTCAAACAAGGATCATTGAATTGTATCTTGCAAAGCCAACTCCCTCAAAATTTGAGCCACCTCCTCTTGAATGGTCCCATGAGGGACTAGAAGGAGTATGCGCAACACATGAACCCTTACTTGGAAACACCTTACCAGTGGAAAAGTTACCCCACAATTACCAACGTAAGAAATTTTAGAATTATAACCCACATGTCCTCGATCAAGAGACTTCAGAACAAGAAAGTCACCAAGAGCCTAACAAATTGGCTAATGATACTATGCCACCCCATACCCATAGCACATGTCAAGCTAGTTCAATACCATCAGAGGCTGTGATCTTCGAGAAGTGCTAGATTACTTCAAAAACTACACAAGTGGAAGTGTCCCCATAGCAATGCCAAGACCATTAAGAGAATTTGAAGTTCAGGAAACCAATAGCATTGGAGAAACTCCAATCTATGAGGGACCGGCAAAAGCTTGAACAATAAACCTCACCCTTGAAGGGGAGGAAGAAAAATTGGTTTTCATTGGGAAACAGCTTTGACAAGAAGATGAAACCAAACTCAAAGCACTCCTAATGAAATATCGTGACGGCCTAGCATGGTCATACAAGGAGATGAAAGGAATTTCACCAGACATGGCAGTACACACGATACCTATAAGGGAAGGTACCCACCCTAAGGTATGTGGACCTTATTAAATAGATCCTAAGTATGGCACCATGGTTTATGACGAGCTAGAAAAACTCTTAGATGCCGGATTCATCTATGAGATAGAGCACACTGATTGGGTTTCACCCATCATCATTGTGCCTAAATGCAACAAGAAGCTCAAAATATGCGTAAACTTAAAGAATGTGAATGCCACCACAATTAGGGATCACTATCACCTACCCTTAACAAAAATAGTGTTGGACAAGGTGGCAGGCTCCGAGATATATAGCTTCTTGGATGGCTTCAATGGCTATAACCAAGTGCAAATTGCTCCTAAAGAGCAATCAAAAATAGCATTTGCTATAGGGTTTTTTTGCCTATAGAGTCATGCCCTATGGCCTTTGTAATGCCCTGGTCACATTCCAGCAAGTCATGTTCACAGCTTTCAAGTCATTTCTGAATAAGTTTTTATAGGTGTTCTTGGATGATTTGTGCATCCACTCAAACAAAAAATACCACTTCAAATGTCTTGAAGCAGTACTAATTGAATGTAGGGAGTATGGCATCTCCCTAAATCCAACAAAATGCCAGTTCATGGTCACCTACAGAGTTGTTTTGGGACACATCGTTTCTTAACATGGGATTGCAACTGACATGGACAAAATCAAAATCATCATGGAATTGCCTCCTCCTACAAATTCCAAAGGCGTACAAGTCTTTATGGGACATGTCGGCTATTATTGAAGATTTATCTTGCGGTATGCCATGATAGCCAAACCACTTTACAAATTATTAGTGAAATTCTTATGGACAAAAGAGAGCGACCAAGCCTTTGAGCTTTTAAAGTGGCACCTAATCACAACACCCATCCAAGACCCATCCTTATATCTCCCAATTGGGATATTGATTTTCATGTTCATACTAATGGATCCAAGTATGCAATTGGGAGTGTGCTTTGTCAACCTAGTGAACATAAGAAAGACTACCCATTCTACTTCGCCAATCTCGACAACTCAATGATGAGGAGATCAACTATACCACCACAAAAAGAGAAGCCCTAGCAATGGTGTATAGTGTTAAGAAATTTTGGCACTATCTGTTGGCAAATGATTTTGTCTTCTACACCGACCATCAAGCATTGCTTTATCTTGTGAACTGTCTATGTACAAAAGGAAGAATGACCAGATGGCTTCTCTTGCTTCAAGAATTCAACTTCAAAATAGTGGTTTGCAAAGTTTCCCAACACTACATTGCCAATCACATGTCTCGTGTCAAGTCGGGAGAAGAAGCCACTGGAGTAGAAGATGACTTGCCAGATACCACACTTTTTTTTTTGAGAAAAAAGGGTTTATATTATAAACAGTTCAAGTGATATACATTGATGATTCACCACACAATTGCATTTCTGCATATCTCAAAACAACTAAGAAGAAAGCATGAAGCTGCTTTGGTCCGCATAGTCGATCTCATAGTAAATAGAACCCTTGAAGTGGCACTCTTGATTAAAGTTCTAATCATGCTCTAGCTCATGGTTCTTGATTTCAGCAAAGAATTGCGCAAGGTCATTGTCATACATCCTCAAGGCCTGCTAACCATTCAGCAAAGAGAAATTATGCGTCAGTAGTCTTATCATTAAATTGAAAATCATTCCTGCCAATCCACACAAACCATAGTGCATGTGCTCATACTAATGCCCAATGTGAGTGTTTAACTTTAGATGCATCTCCCAACAAAATTGCCTTCCAGTTGACTGGCTCTCCTATTTGCATTTGGACTCTCTTCCAGACTTTTTTGGTTGACAAGCAAGCAACGAAGAGGTGGAATATGTCTTCTCGTGTGTCATGCCATTGCCGGCATTTACTGTCCCCTTTTCCAATTCTGAGGCCTCTAGCATTTTTCCATATAGCTTTTAGCATCACCAACCACAACAGTGTCGACATCTTCTTAGGGATTGCCTTGGCCCAAATATAGTGAAATCCCACTTCCAGTACACATCGAGTCAAAGGTGTTTCAATAGGAATTTAACACCGGAATCAGCTCGTCAATAGAGTCATACAAAGTGAGAATAGGGAGAAGATGAGGGGCGAGGATCCAGCTAAATTCTAAAGCATAGTTTAGGACTGAGCCACCGTTCCACTGAGTGTCTCCTTCCCAAAGAGCTATTATGTTGGTGACAAAGATAGCATCTTGGTTCATCAGTCTGAATTCTCTCTGAATTTCAAGTAGGGTTTTCCATCTGATTTGATCCCTATGCCACAGATGCCCCCATGATTGAATGCCCTTGTTGGACAAGACGTAGGCTCTGGTAAAGTCACTGTTGCTGAGTAGAACTTTTCTATGTATTACGGATGCCTAGATAGAATCGAGCTTCATAAAAGAACATTTGCCAAAGAAAAGGAGTTGTGTTTTGACAAATTCAAGTGCTCTCCCTAGTGACCTCCATAGATCACTGCCTTTAGTATAGCGGAGCAAGGTTCGAGACAAAAGACTGCAAAGAGAACTAGATAGTTCTTCCATTGATTTGCCTTGATAGGATGAACTTGTTTGAAGTTACGAGCAAGGAGCCTGGCCCAATCCATTTGCGGGTTCAGAAGGACCTTGAGAATCTAGGTCGCTGCTAATTTTGCTGCTGCCTGCTTTATGCTAATCACTCCCAGCCCCCCTTCACTCTTTGGATGCATGCAAAAATTTTACCATGGATATTCGGTTGTAGCCTCCCCACAAAAAAGACGTGCATTTAGCTATGAGTTTATCAAGGCCCACTTGACTAGGGTGCTAGCAGGACAAGTAGAAGATGGTAATGGGGTAGAGGCAACAATGATTGAGTACCATCCTTCTTCTTGCCAGGTTGGATTGAAATCCTCTCCACTTTTCTAGTTTTGAACTGAACCTATTAAGTACCCATTCCCATCTCTCTATCATTGTCACATCAAAGCCCATGGGTATGCCTAATAGTCTAAAAACAGTACCTTTTTGAATCAATTGATAGCCTAACTGCTCCAACTCATCTTGGGTTTTCCCACTGCCCATGCAATACCAGAGGCTAGATAGTAAATGTTCAAGCATTTCATGACTTCTCACATCATGAGTAGTGTTCCCGGGCATTAGGTTGGTATCATTTGCAAACTAATGCATCACCATCTGTTTGCCATTGGACAACTCAATTCCTTTTAGGGATCCCTTAGCAGCCTTTTTAATCAGTAGCTAGCCCAAAAAGTCAGCATCAATGGCATAAAGTAGTGGGGCAATGGGACACCCTTGCCTAATTGATCTCCTTAGCTGAAGGGTTGAGGACATCTTGCTGTTGATGCAGACCATGGCCATGGCATTAGATAGTAGTAGCTTGATCATGGCAATGAAATTTGGTCCCAGCCCCATGTCTAACAAGGATTGCAGAAGGAAGGTCCAATTAAGCCTATCATATGCTTTATCAAAGTCAATTTTTATGAAGCAGAAGTCTTGCTTAGATTCTTTGGCATGCTCACATCCTTCCCGGACATTGACAATAGCCTCCAGGAGGTGTCTTCCTTTTATGAATCCCTTCTACTCTTGTAGGCTCCATCTATTCATCTTGTTCTGAATCCTTATTGTTGCTAAAGGCTTGGCAAAGATTTTGTAGCTACAATTAAGCATCGTTAGAGGTCTCCAATTCTTTTTAAGATCTTTTCTTCCATCTTTTGGGATAAGTTTGACTATCTCGTTGTTTACATGTTCAGGGAGAGAGGAGGTGGAGATACTTTCCTGCCAAACTTCCAGTAGTTTGGGGCCTATCCAGTCCCAAAAGGCCTTGTAGAATTCTACAGGTAAGCTATCCTCTCTAGGAGTTTTTTCATCTTTCATTGATAACATTGCTTCCTTGAGTGCTCCCAAGGTTAGAGGCGCTTCCAAGATCTGATGATCAATACCAGTGACAACCTTCTGTCTTGAGGCCCTGTCTTGAGGCCTTGCATCTAGCTCTTGCTTGCGTAACTCCATCATTTGCCTGCGTCGTCTATGACAAAATATTCTTAAAGTGATCAGCAGTGTCCTCTCTATTCTCGGTGTCAAATTGAGCCCAAACGTTTTCTTTGATTTCTAAGAGTGGGATTTCCTCTGCCAATCTCTTCCTATGTATAATCTTGAAGCTCTCCTTTTTTGGCCTTTCCAGCTTGCCATCCCACCACCTTTTGGTGTATAATTTGGTTGAAGAGTGCCTTAAGCTTTCAAGTCTGGCTAGATCATTCTTTGCGAGATGGAGTTCCTCCTGCGCTTGCGTGTCATAGTTACAAGCCTAGGCTTCAAGAGTGTCGAACCTTTTTTGGACGTTGAGAATCCTCTAACATCAAACTTTATCTCTGAGCTTTCTCGCCTGCTTAAGCACTTCCTACATTTTGATGATATTCTTGATCCAAAAGTCAATGACAAACTCATCAATGAGTCTGGGAGTGTTCCACAGCTCCTTCACTTTGTTTTTAATAGTTCCCAGCTGGAAGAGTGAAGGGTCCGCCTTAAACCAGGATGGAGCCCTTTTTCCTAACCCAAAATCACACTGAAGGAGAAGTGGTTTGTGATTAAAAAATGCAAAGGTGGAGAATACTGTGCATTTCAGATTAGAAGTGTCTTGGAGGAGCCCTTGGGAGAGATAAACTCTATCTAAGTGAGCCTCCATTCTTGAGTCCTCAATCTACCGGTTGGACCATGTGAATTCGTGTGATCCACAATTGTCCACCAAGTGCAGAGAATCCTTCTTCAAAAGAATCCACTTATTGTCAGTGTCAACCATCACATCTAGAACACTCTGAGGGTAGTGCAACAGAATTCTGATTGCACACCCTCCTCTGCCTTCCTCATGTGCTGTGTAAAACCAAGTTCTCCTCTTGTCCACACTCTTGAGTTGAGCATCCAGAGCTTGACCTGTGGTTTTAATTTCTTGTAGAGCCAGAAAAGTTGAAGAGATAGAGTTATCTCTCAACCAAGTGGCCAGCATACCTGCCCTGCTGGGGTCTGTGAGACCCTGAACATTCAAGGTTAGAAAGGAAATGGGTTTACTTACCATTCTTCTTCTGCCCCTTTTTGGCCCTGGGGTTTGGGCTACTTGCATGAGGTATAGGACCTTTGGCTCTAGACAATCTTCTCTTGCTATGAGCTATAACAGTAGGTTTTCGCTTAACTACTATGTCTTTATCTGGTTGAGGAGGAAGAGGGAGATCTTCTTTAGAGTCATCTAAGTCCTCTGTGAGCATATCATCACTCTTTATTACTTCATCTTCAAGCTCCTTGTCCCAATCATCGCCTTGTTCCATCTTGGGAATGATTTGAGGACTCAGTTCAAAGCACAGGTTAAGCCACCACTTTGAAAGCATTTTTCATTTGTATGTCAGGTGCAGCACTGACTTTAGGTACCGGAGACACTGCCCGTTTTCATCTAATTAGGCTGGATGGGCAAGAAAAATTTTCCACCTACTTGGGAATCTCAGGCTATTGGGCATCGATTTTTTGTTTAGACCTTAGGGCTGATCAAAGTTGTTCTAGGAATATCCAAATAATGAGTCAAATTAATGCGAGAGCTAACCTCATTAAGGTCGAGACACTTGTATCCGACCACCCATACTTTGCTTGTAGATTCAAGATTGAGGGACAAGCACCCTCGTACAACCATGTTGATTGCAACTCTCGCATATTAACCTTAGACTCGGAAATCACATGTACATGTGATGTAGTGCTCCTAAAAATAGAATCCATCATGTCCACCATACCCTCATCATCATCTGGCACATTCGGGAGACTATAGTCTTGCTCAAAGTGTGAGGGTATATGCGCACCCTCGCCACCCTCCTCATCCTGTCTCAAGATTTTATGTAAATATAAGATCTTGTCTCAAGGTTTCGTGTCATGTACATATGTAATATTAATCATGAACTCAAATAGCATTGACTTACCGATGATCCATTACCATGCAACACTAGCTCCTCCTCGTATATCCGCAAGTGGCGCACGACAATACGATGTTGATGTCGTACTTCTCACTTGCAATGAGTGCAATGACAATACAACCTCTCCGTAAGCCACTCTGCACTCTCAAGTATTGGCGCATCATCTGCCGAGCTTCCACTCGAGCTTCCACTCGTCCCTTCTATCTGCACACCTCCAAAATCACAACATGAGTTGCAAGGAAATCTATTAAGATCCAAAAAATAGCCAGCCTTTTCTCTCTTCTAACAATAAGTGCCCTGAACTGTCGCTATATAGCAACGCTTTGCCCTGTTCCATTGCTATATAGCGATGCTTTTATGATATAAACGTTGCTATATAGCAAATGACCAGTGTCGCTATATAGCGACGTTGGGGGACTAAAACCCGAAACCCTGTGCGATGCCATCTTTCACATCTCTATTGCGGGAAAGGTAAAAATCTCTCCTTCCACCTTATATTCGATGACCTCACTTTCCTCCTCTCTATTCCCCATTCTCCTCACCCCTACCCAGCCCCTCTTCTAACACTTGTGCTCCTCCCTCTCTACCCTTCTCTCTCTCTGGTTGTGTGAAAGAAAGTTTTTCAAGAAGGTGTGTCTCTTTAAGTCATGTAGGTTCATTTTTTGTGAGATTTCATTTTGTGAGTGTTGAAGCATATTTTTCCTTGTATTGCTAAGACTATGTGCTAATTTTCATGCTTGATTTTTAGAGGTTATGGACAAAAAACGAGATTTGGTGAAAGAAAGAAGACTCACCTCTTCTCTTTTTGGTATTTCTCTTCCTCCTCTTTCTCCTTGTTTGTAGGCTTATGCTTGTCTCCTCAATCCAATCCCTTTGAAAAGTTGCTTCTCCAAACTCCTCCTTCCTCTAACTAGTTATCTGAAAAAATGCTATGTTTCCTCTTTTTTGTAGGGCCAGTCCACGAAACACTGAGTGGGACCTTTCTAGTTAAGAAAGTGCTTCCTCTTTTTTCCTTTTGTTATTTTCGTTATTTGCATTGGTCTGCAGCTAGCGCCTTAAGCGCTAGCTGCAGTGATGGGCATAGGAACCCTCTCTTCTCTTATTCCCTCTTCTTTCCCTCTTTCCCTCTTTTCCTTCCTCTTTCCCCCCCTCTTTCCCTCATATGCTCATGCATAAACATAAGCATATGCTTTCTCTCTTTTTCTCTTATGCATATGCTTTTCCTTCTCTTATGCTTATGCTCTTTTCCCCTCTTCTTTTTCCCCGCTTTCAATCTCTTTTCCCCTCTTCCTTCTCTTCTTTTCCACTCTCTTTTTTCCTCTTTTCATAAGCATATGTATTTGCCTATGCTTATGCTTATGCTTATGCATGAGCATATGAGCATATGCTTATGCTTATGCTTATGCATGAGCATATGAGCATATGTTTATGCTTATGCTCATGCATAAGCATAAGCATATGCCTTCTCTCTTTTTCTCTTATGCTCATGCATACGCATAAGCATATGCTTTCTCTCTTTTTCTCTTATGCTCTTTTCCCCTCTTCTTTTTCCCCTCTTTGAATCTCTTTTCCCCTCTTCCTTCTCTTCTTTTCCCCTCTTATTTTTCCCCTCTTTTCAATCTCTTTTCCCCCTCTTTTAATCTCTTTTCCCCTCTTCCTTCTCTTATGCTTATGCTCTTTTTCCCTCTTTCTTCTCTTATGCTTATGCTCTTTTCCCTTCTTCTTTTCCCCCTCTTTCAATCTCTTTCCCCCTCTTCCTTCTCTTATTCCCCCCTCTTCTTTTTCCCCTCTTTTCAATCTCTTTTCCCCTCTTCCTTCTCTTATGCTTATGCTCTTTTCCCCTCTTTCAATCTCTTTTTCCCCTCTTCCTTCTCTTCTTTTCCCCTCTTTTTTTTCCTCTCTTTTTCTCTTCTTTTCATAAGCATATGCCTATGCCTATGCTTGTGCTTATGCATGAGCATATGCTTTCTCTCTTTTTCCCTTATGCATATGTTTTTCCTTCTCTTATGTTTATGCTCTTTTCCCCTCTTCTTTTTCCCCTCTTTCAATCTCTTTTGCCCTCTTCCTTCTCTTCTTTTCCCCTCTCTTTTTTCCTCTCTTTTTCTCTTCTTTTCATAAGCATATATATGCCTATGCCTATGCTTATGCTTATGCATGAGCATATGCTCATATGCTCATGCATAAGCATAAGCATATGTCTCTTCTCTTATTTTCATATGCTTATGCACAAGCATATGCATTTGCCTTCTCTTATGCTTATGCTTATGCTTATGCTTATGCATGAGCATATGCATTTGCCTATGCTTATGCTTATGCATGAACATATGTTTATCCTTCTCTTATGCTTCTCTCTTTTTCTCTTATGCATATGCTTTTCCTTCTCTTATGCTTCTCCTTCTCTTTTCCTTCCCTTATGCTTCTTTTATGATTCTCCTTCTCTTATGCATATGCTTTCTCTCTTATACATATGTTTATTTCCTTCTCCTTAGTCGTATTTGGTTCTTTTTTCACATGCTCCTAAGCCGTATTTGGTTCTTTTTCCCTCTTTCAATCTCTTTTCCCCTTTTCCTTCTCTTCTTTCCCCCTCTTCCTTCTCTTAGGCTTCTCCTCCTCTTTTCCTTCTCTTATGCTTCTCCTTCTCTTATGCATATGCTTTCCCTCTTATGCATATGCTTATTTCCTTCTCCTTATTCATATTTGGTTCTTTTTTCACATGCTCCTTAGCCGTATTTGGTTCCTTTTTTTTTCAAATAGATTCTAAATGGAACAACTACCCCCTCACCCATGGGTGTCCTCCATAAACCCCAACCTAGTTCCCCATGTTGTAGGGATTATAGACATAGCTTCTCTACTAGCTCATGTAAAAGAGAAGATTGCACAAGAGAGCGACTGGGTGAAGTACAACGCGGGGGTGTGTGCGCTTGGGTGGGGTCCAAGCCGAAGGGTAGTGGAGCAAGGGCGACTGAGGAATGCACGACACAACCTACGAGATCTTCGTAGGTTGTGGAGAGACTGCCACGACCGGTGGAGCCTCAAATATGATTATGTAAAGGACATAATGGATTGCGTGGAGGCATTCGTGGATTGTGAGTACATAATCACTGAAGAGAATGACCGCATATTAGAAGAGGTGGAGGATGAGGTCCCTAGTGACCTGCCTAGTAGCACGGAGGAGGAAAGTACCTCAGATAGTAATGTAGAGCAGTAGACCTTCTCCACCATTTTGGCATTTTTGGAGAATGTCTCTTTTGGAGACAAATTTTGCTTAAGCATACTTTTGGAGACATATATTTTTTATATACATAATTTTGGAGACATACTTTTGGTCTCTATTTTATATATATGAAAATCTTCTTGGATTTCACTTGTCTTTCATGAATATTTGTCATTTCAAAACTGGCTTTTCATAATTGTCTTAAGTAAATAATTGTCCTTTCATATTTATCCTTTATGCGTTGATGTCATTTCATAATTTTCACAAGTGATTAATTAATTTTTTAATTTGATAAGCCATAAATGCATGTAGATGCATGTTTGTATATGCTAACATTGATTGTTTTAATTCCACTCCAAAATTTCACTAAGGAGCAAGAAGTAGTTTGCAACAGACTGTCTACCTAGAATTGTGGCTATCCTTTTATTCCACTACTTGGAATATTCCATACTCTATTCTATTTACCAAGGCACCTTCTTGTTGCATAACTTCATATATAGCAATAATCAACTTTGTGGCCAACATGCCCATCATCACATATAATAAAACTGAATGTGTGTATTGCATATGATACATAACATGGAAGTAACAAACATATGTAATATAGTTTTACTATACAAAAATGCCATGAAATCTTACCATTAAGTTGATACAAAAACACTTATTTTGTTGAATGTCCATAGCAATGCGAGCTACATGACCACTTAATAATTATTATTCGACACAATCAAACATTATTATTTTTTAAGAAAATCCTGGCAGTTCAAGAGTAAAAGTAAGTATGAGGTATTGCTTATACCTCATAATATTTTATAAGGATAATCCGTGCCTCGTCCAAATTTACAGGTTGCAACCAGTTGCAAACATTATCAATGGACTTTTCTTTATTGCTAAGATCTCATAAAGAAGGGGATCGAGCATATATACATGGCTTTGTACAGATAAGAAGCTATAATATAACCATACTACATCAAAAAATAAACAAATATTAGCTCATTATATATAATCAAATACGAAAGCATCAAGCCAAGGACAATTTTGTATCAAACCTGAGGATGGCCATTATTACTTTGTCATTAACTTCTTTCTTTGGATTAGAGCGGATTTAATCTCCCCTTTGCTAGATGAAAAGTTTGAGGTTGTTGTTGAATGGAAAACCTAATGTTAAATAAGCTTCCCAACTGCTGTAGTGTAATGACAATTTAAGAATTGGTCTCAGTGATAGCCAGAGCTACAATGGATTCTTTAGATGAGATTCCCATTTTCTCCAATGGAGCAAAATGATGACTCTCTAGCTTTGGAGATGTAGCCTTCATAGGTTAGCAGTACTTGCAGAAGTAAGGATTGGTTCTGTAGCTATACGAGGTTCAATAGCATATGTCATGGCATCACTTCCCATGTCCACCACTTCATTTATGTTCTTATGAAGCATCAATAAATCTTTTGTAGTTGTTCACTTGCATTCATTTCTTTTGGCTCCTCCTCCTCCATCTCTAAACAAATAGGAAAGTTTTTGAAATTCATCAATGTTATTTTAATTCAAATAAAACGCTTTACATATTTGTATCAATTATTTTTAAATAAAATTTCTAAAAAATAGCAAAATCAAAGGCAAGATTAAGGTTCATACCTATATATATGTTTGTGGTCTCTTTAACTAACCTAGTGGGGCATCATTGTCCTATAAGACATCATTAGTGTCTACTTTCTCCTTATATGTGACCGTCTTGAGATCTGCATCTTCTTCATGATCCCTTTCCTCATTGTGAGAAAACTCAACCTTGCATTCTTCATCATCCTCTAAGTCCTCATCATTAGCAACCTCAACCTTGTGTTCTTCACTAGACCTTATTGTCATAATAGCTTGCACTTTAAAGTAGTTCAACTGCCTTTTCTTCTCAAAAATATTTGTGGTACATTATTTCCTGAGAAGATGTTCATATAGATGTCCCATGTGGCATAAGGTGACCTCCCATCCTCATGGCTACAAAAGTTTCATCATATTGACCAAAAGACCACCACATCTGCATGAACATTTATAGTGATTCAGTTTATAATGAGGGCATTTAGGGATGTCCTATTCTTCTAGCATCAGATTGCATCTCTTAGCATTCCCTCTTATATTTCTCTTAAGATTAGGTTGTACACTCATCATCAACAAGATGAAGGATTCAAGACTTTGTATCTTCAAGCCGCTCTCTTTCTTATATCTCTTTGTTGCATACACACCATTGTAGATCTTATTCTTGAGTGCTTCCAATGTTACTCATTCCTTATGGATTGCTAAAAAAAACAAGTTCTAGGTCAGCAATGTGTCACAATGTTAGGTACTTGATGTTGAGAGAATTGAATACCATGCATACGAGATGTTTCATGTCGATAATATTGATTGTTCTCTTCTATTTTTTTACAAGGCAAGTAGATTCTTATGTTGACAGGCCTTGTGTTTGATTCTCTTTTGGCATGAATCTTGGCTCAAAAAAACTTTATATTTTTCTTGATGTATTCTATTTTTGTAGAAATAGGACTCTTAGGATCCTAGCACTTTATTCATTATCTGTCAAGAGGATGTCTGTACAAAAGACAAGGATGCACCTATTGATGATGAGGATTAGGACTTTACATAGTCTTGCTTTGGAGCCCATGGGTGAGTTTGAGGTGAGTCTGTGGTATTGAAAATGTCAATAACTTTGAGTTGAGCATACATGCTTCTTAGACTGATTTGTATTAATGTCATTTCTTGTGCTCTTAACAACTTCCTACTTTCACCAAGAGATTGTGAAAGTGTACACTTCAACCTTGTTGGGTGGCTTGTGCTGCTTAAAGTAGATCTTCAATATGATCACCTATTCTCCTAAGGACTCTTAAATAATATCTTGATATTGAGATTGAGTGCTTGAAATATTTGTTCCAACTTCCCTCTTGTGAATCTAAAGTGGAAAAACTTGTGTGTGTTTTTCTGGACCTAACCTATGTGTCTAGGTGTGCAGAATTATGGACTTGTAGGATTTGTGATAATATTAACTACTATTAATGCCTTGCTATCCTAATTGTGCACCCATGTTGTTACTTCTGGTTATGTCCCCCATTGGAGTTATATTGAATGCTACTTCTTCATATGCTCTTATCCCTTTTTGTTTCAAAGACTAGGATTATCATTAGTAACATGTGTCATGAAGAAACTTTTGCTAGATGACACTTGAGTTCATATGTGGACATACATTTGTCAAAAGTTGAATCCCATCATTTTATGATGGATGGTTGAATTGTGTTTCATCTTCTGATTTATGCCTGATTTTTCTAGATAATTTGTGTGGCCCTACATACTTTGGATCTATAAGACTTGACTATTCTTATGTGTTGAAAATATTCCATTGATGACTAGGATGCAATATATATCCTTTTGTTGAAGAACATTTGTAATTGATGACTTCATGCTTGGTGAGCATCTCGTTTTTGTGGACATAGAGTCACTCTTTTTAGGTTCCACATACTATTGGGAGATACCCATATATCTTAAGTATATTTCATGCTCTATCAATAGTTGCAAGTTTTGTTTGGGTAGGGAGGTTCTCAGTTTTCTTGATGCATCTTTGGGGATCCATGCTCAACTTTATCTTCCATCCAAGTGTTGATGTTGATTGAATACAAAGAAATACACATCTTTCTTTTGTATTTAGATAGATTTTGTGCTTGGTTGTTTGTCTTGTATCTAATTGGATGGAGTGGAACACTGGTCATTAATGAATGACCACTGGCTTTCTCATTGATAGGTTCATTTTGATATCTTGTTAGGTTGCAATTTAATTGAAGGTATTTCATTGGGTCCTCATTGACCTTTATTTTTTCCTGGGGCCTTTTGGTTGTCTTCATATTGTTGACACTTTATTTTGGATTCCAACAAATGGTGTAGATCTTTTGTAGGGGCTAGTGTCAATTGCTAGAATTTGTTTGAGTTTGATGCACTTGTCTCTTAAGTCCTATGTCTTTGCACATCATGGCATAAGTTTGTTCTTTTGATCCTAGTCCTATTTTAGTTATTGTCTGGGTTGTGCAAGCTAGTGTTGGCAAAAATCTTGGAATTTATTCATTAACTTTATATGGTTTGGAAAACATTCTTCAATTGCTTTAGATTTTATAGTGGATCTATTGATTTTTGTTCTCCTTTCTTGCAAGTGTCAAGTATTGGCCTTGAGGGTTTTTATAAGAGAGTGATTCTAATTGTTCTATGCTTATATTTGTCCTTGGAGAATCCTTTGGTGTATGGGCAAGATGTAATTCCTCTCATAGGTTGCACCCATGTTAGAGGCTTATTAGAGATAAAAATTTCTACATCATTTTTATGTAGAATCATTATACTCAAAGAGCTCAAGTGGTAGAGATGTTCATGAATGCAACATCATGGTTTTTCAATATTGGGTATTAGAACTTTCCAACACTCAAGTTTGGATTGCATCCCTTTTTGCACAATCTACTTTTTTTAGTTTGGTTCAGGGTTGTCAATTGATAATACATTTACTAGACCTTTCTACACAATCTACTTTTTTAAGTTTGGTTCAGGGTTGTCAGCTAATTGTACATTTACTAGACCTTTTTTAACTCTTTTTTCTTCTTTTTATTGTCAATTTCTTATTGACCTTCCATTGAGCATATCATATTGATATGTGATTCTTTTGAACACATTGCCACATTATTCACATTAATATTTAATGGGTCTTAATTATTATTTAGGCTTTGAACTATGTATGTTGGAGGATATAGAAATGGTTGTACTCATATCATCTCTTGGTTGGGAGAAGTGTTTTTTTAAATAAAAAAAGGACTTTTTATGAATGCTTAGAAATCAACCATACAAGTCAGCTATCCATAAGGTGCTAACCATGGGAAATGTAATCAAAAAATTAGCAAAAAGAAGGACACCTTGTATTGTTGCTAAGGGAATCTCTAGCCCAAACCAGGGAGGAGGACTATACGGCCAAGGAGTCCCTTGCATAATAAAAATTTAAATGATGTTTGCAAGCCATGCCTTGAAAACATGCTCCCACCTTTTGGTGGTCACTTTAATACCCAAAGACCTACTACTCCCAAGTGGCTTGTAAGTCGTAGATGATATCCTACTAGATGGCAACCAAAGTGGCTATTAGTGGAACGTGATGCTCATCCATCACTAAGCTACAACGTGGAACCAAGATGTTCCATGCTATGATGCTGGCCACCATGGCCTTGCACACACTATCCTCTGGAGAAGAGAGAGGATGATGCAGAGTAGAGGGGACTAACTCATGTAGATCATTTCGGTGAGTGTTCTATCCTTGTGTCCTACAGGACATGGAGACCTTATCAATGTGTAAGGCATGACCTCCCTCAGTCAACTAGGCCACCATGTCCCAAGTGAAGTCCCACTGGGTGTTAGCCCTCAGATGAGGCTAACATGAAGCCATAGGTTTTAGTGCAATCACTGACGAGTGTTGACCTAGGAAGTGGTGGATCATTGACCAAACACTGTTTTGTAGAAGAGGTGCAATAGATTGTGGAACTTCCAGCTATCAATAGAAGCAACATGATGCATCGAGCATTTCTACACTTAGAAGGTGGTTTTGTTAGGGCAAAGAAGAGAAGAAAGAGAGCAAAGTGCCAAGTTCTCGTCCCTTGATGTGCACTTGCTAAGATAGGGAGTGACTGAGTGTTCATTGCAAGCCAGGTGGGTTGGCTATACTCAAAACATTACAAGTTGATTATGTTTGTCCATGTACTTTTTAATTTATTGCTCAGTACTCTTAGTGTGTGTGTAACTGGGTATTCTCTCATTACCATTCGATTCTCCTACGAGCTAACCCCAAAATCTGAGTGTGAATGTTGCTATCCATTCTGTCACCCAAGCACACCATACATAGGACTTCAAGAGATGGCATCTTCACCAAGCATAGCATCGGGTTGGGTCAACACTGTGCAGCTTTTCTAAGTTAGCCATGGGTGAGGGAACTGAATCGTTCAACATTTTGGGGATCCTATTGGGGAAAGGTCAATTGAATTGCAAGTTGATGAGTTTTTAGTTCAAGAGACTAGAGAATTGAGTTAGTAAGCTTAGTGTTGAGTTAAGTAAGTACACCTAATGAATACATCATAACCCCTCGGCTAGCATGGAGTAGCTGATAGGAACCCCTAGCCTCATCCTCCTACCTCAGTACATCCTTCCAAAGGCCATGCCCAACAAAATGGCAAACAGAATTCCAACAAGCGAAGGGAGCAAAAGCTACATGGAAGAGAATAATGGCAACATACCGGAGACCAAGGCACCTCCTCCATCCCTGGCATGGAGGTCAAATTGACCATGGCTCTCACAAGCAATAATAGCCAGCTAAGCACATTCAACCCCCCATGTCACCTCCAAAGGTCAACAAAAACAACACTAGCAACAACAACCATAGTAGCAAGGTCTAAACAATCAGCTCGATAGTGATATAGTGTTCATTTTGACATCCCTTTGGTTTAGGTCTTCCAAGCCCATCTCACAAACTAAAACAGTTGGGTGGATTCCTCGATAGCATCAAGGGAAAAAAGAAAATGGCACCCTTACTTACTCATACCAGATCCAATTGGATCAACATCCAGTAAGCAATGGGCCATACACTAATGTAGTTAGCCTGCCCCCCTTCCTATTCTCGATCTAGTCCCCTAGATCATGCAAAGGGCATTGTTGTTAGAGGGTTGTCACTAGAGATCATTCTTTTGTGCCCTTATGGAACCTTCCAAGGATGCATTGCTTCATAGGGCTTTAATAGTTCCTTTTTTATGGAATTGCTGCTAGGAGGATGGATATTTTGTTTGGTGGCATTGAATTCCACTATGATTGGTAGAAGATGGCATGAGTGATTGCAAGGGCTAGACATTGGGTGGATGGATCAGGGCTGAGTACTTGTTACCTTTCAAAGGAAGAAAAAGAAAAAGAAGGATCTAATGTGTAAGTTAGTATGAAGAATTTGTTAGTAGGGTTGATGTAAGATCCTAGTGGTGTTAGTGTTAGCAGAGTAAGTACAATGTATTCTCATGCTCATCCTTAAACTCCATATTGGATTTGAGTGGGACTTTTATTATATTATCATCAGACTATGTTTTGGCATGCCATAAGCAGATGTTAAAGTTGTGCATGCCATCTTGTCTTGCTTCTCTTCATAGGACTTCTATCAAAATTGATTTAATAGATTACATTACATTGAGGACTTTGCTTGGTAGCTTTGTTGAGCTCAATAAGGTTGTGGCACCATTTGGAGCTTTATTTGTTGAGTCATCAAATTGAGAGGTGTATGATAATAAACCATACAAACTCCTAAAATGAGGACTATGGATGAAGAAGTTCATAGCATTTTGGGTTCTAAGAAAGGCCTTTAAATTAAAACTGATACTACATTGGGAGGTTCAAATGCTTAAGTGGATACTAGTGTTAAGTGTAAAAAAGAAGAATAGTACATTGGGAGGTTCAAATGGTTAAGTGGATACTAGTGTTAAGCGTAAAAAAGAAGAATAAGAAGAAATAATGAGAGGAGGTAGAGTATTAGTTAGAAAATGAAGGATTCAGCTAATAAATGAAAGTGAAAACAAATATTTGAGGATGAAAAGAAACTCATTCAGCTCCATTCAATATCATTAGATTCACCTTACAAAACGCATCCTATACAGCTATTGGTGTAAGATCATTTGTTGTTCTATATGTGGAGGAGTGCCTTGGGATACTGGGCGTTGATGTATCTCTAATTGGACCTAGACCTTGATGAATTGATTAGGGTCACATAACCTTTATTGATGAAGATTTTCTTTGTTAAGGTCTCTGGTATCATCTTTTGTAGTAGGTTCCTATGAAGGTTCTTGTGGGTTGACTACTATGGATTTGGATGGAATTCCACACTAGAGGAGTGGTTTTGTGTTTCCCTATGGGGGAATTTAAGGTGTGTGCAAAGTTTAGCGCTCACATGACACTTGACCATTCCATAATGATGCATTCATGCAAATTTTTTTGCAAGTAGGCACCATGTGTGTGCATGGATGGGGAATTGCACATACCTTTCCACACAAACAATCTGTGATGGACATAAAACTTTGCAAGGACATGATAATAACTCTAATTAAAAATTGTACAAAGTTTGGTGCTGATTGGATACTTGATCATTCCATAATAGTGCATTCATGCGATTTTTTTGGCCACGCGTATGCAAAAATGGGGAATTGCACACGCCCATCCACCCAAACGGTCCTTGGTGGACATGAAACCTTGTAAGGACATAATAATTACTCTATTTAAGTCTTGTGAAAAGTTTTATTCCCACTTGACACTTGACCATTCCATAATGGTGCATTCATGAGAAGTTTTTTGCAATTAGGCACCATGCATGTGCAAGGATGGGGAATTGCTCATGCCTTTCCACCCAAATGGTGTTCGATGGACATCAATCAAAGAGTAAGACATGGGCATCAATATCCTCATTATAGAACCACTAAATTTGGGGAGTTTGAGTATCATGACTACCAGTCAAGGGGCGGGAGGAGGGGGTGACATTGGGTGGGGGAAAGAAGGTTGAGGAGGTGGAAAAAGGTTATGAGCATTAGGGTTCAAAGGTTTTGTGTGAGGGAGAGAATCCAGTGACCAATCAAGTGAGCAAGAGGCTATGTACAGTGGTGGAGGACAAGGCAAAAGTCCATGCAGGGAGGCGTGGAAAGATGCACTCTATTGGCTAGAGGCTCTGACCCTACTAATGGAAAAATGAGAGCATCCTACAATGCCTATGCACGGCATGTCATTGATCCCGGGAGGACATGAGTGCAATGCACCATGGAGCATGTGCATGCACAAGAAGGATTCAAAGACTCCAAAAGTGGGTTATAGACATTGTGGTCACCAAAGTGTTGCTAGTTCAACGCTTGAGACAGAGGCAACATGCACGAAACATCTGTATCTCACAGGTCCACCGATCCCTCCCAAGGCTAGATACAGCATCATATCCTAGAGATTTGACTTACTCAACCCTTCCAATTGTACTTTCATTTCCTTATGGGTTTTCCTACCATGAGTCCACATGCATCAAACTACTTGTGCAAGTCGAATTTTAAGTGCCTTACGTAACTATCTCATGCTATTCTCGCCGTTGCATCCAAACCTAACTCATTATGATTACTGCAAAATAGATGAACAAAAAACATGATTGACAGAGAGATATTTATCATAGAGACATTGAAGGGAAAATGGTATCACCAAACTCATATTACAGATCAACAAGTTTACAATAGACCCACATAGAGATTGGACCCTCTGCACTGTTCCGAACCAAGGTACAAAATGACTCAACAAAACCCAAAATACAGTACAGGAGGCCACAATGTTCATATCCCCAACCATCCCATACTTGCATACACAAACCAAGAGAACTTCTATAGTCAATAGCCGAATAGCACTCTATCTATCTATACAGCTTCATGTAGCTAAAACAAACAACAACAACAACCACCACCACAACAATGCTTGTTCTTTCGAGGAGTCTCTCTTATATAGGGATTTCCAAGTGACGACTTCCTTGTGTGACAATTCATTTTCTGGAGTCATGAGCTGCTCCTTAGATGTTTCCAATCGTGGTGTGATGTCGTTAATGAGCCAGCATGATGTCATTACTCAGGGAGCCAGCCATTAAGTTAAGTGGCCAACTAGTTAAACACTACAATCCTATCATAATTCTTGCAAGAGGAGCTATTTCTTCATCCTCTAGCTGCAAAAAACATTGCATGAATGCACATTATGGCATCGTCAAGGTAGGCACAAATTTTGCACGGGGATGGAAGAATACGAGTTAATGAGAAGCACTATGATGGATGAAAGAAGAGAGTGTTTGTGGAAGAACTAGGATAGAAGAATACAAGTTATCAGAATGGATGAAAGAAGAGAGTGTTTGTGGAAGGACTAGGATAGAAGAATACAAGTTACTCGGAAGGACTAGGATGTAAGAAATAAGAGAGTGTTTGTGGAAGGACTAGGATGGAAGAATACAAGTGCAGTAAGGCACGATGTGTTCACTATGATAAGGATAAGGGTTGGAATAAAGTGAGAGGCACGATGTGTTCACTATGATAAGGATAAGGGTTGGAATAAAGTGAGTGGAGATTGTCCTACTGAATAAAATTTTGCGGAGCATTGGGAATGCTATACTTTAAGTGAGTGGAGCATTGGGAGTTGATACTTGCGAGTGAAATATATTACAAGTGAGAGAGAGAGAGAGCGATATGATAAGGATAAGGGTTGGAATAAAGTGAGAGAAGCATTGGGAATGCTCTACTTTAAGTGAGTGGAGATGATAAGGATAAGGGTTGGAATAAAGTGAGAGAAGCATTGGGAATGCTCTACTTTAAGTGAGTGGAGACTGTCCAACTGAATAAAATTCTCATCACACAAGGATTTATTTCCAAATAATCACATCATCACACATTCATATCATAAAATTGTGTGCATGAAGAAATATATTACAAATATTACATCATCACATATTCATATCAAAATTCTCATCACACAAGGATTTATTTCCAAATAATCACATCATCACACATTCATATCATAAAATTGTGTGCATGAAGAAATATATTACAAATATTACATCATCACATATTCATATCAAAATTCTCATCACACAAGGATTTATTTCCAAATAATCACATCATCACACATTCATATCATAAAATTGTGTGCATAAAGAAATATATTACAAATATTACATCATCACATATTCATATCAAAATTCTCATCACACAAGGATTTATTTCCAAATAATCACATCATCACACATTCATATCATAAAATTGTGTGCATGAAGAAATATATTACAAATATTACATCATCACATATTATATAAATATCATCAGTAAATGCCACTTAAGTAATAAGTCACAAATTGGTGTATAATCAACAAAAACTACAAACACAACATCCTACATGCATCACAACTCTTCTGATGCTTCTAGTGGAGACTGTGGCAACTCTTCTTATGCTTTCAATGGAGGCTGTGGTGCTCTAGATGTACACTCAGTCTCTACTTCTTCTGTAGTATGTAGTGCTTTTGGAGTAGACTCAATATCCTCTTCCTTAAATGCAAGCAGAGGCTGTGGCAACTCTTCTGATGCTTCCAGTGGAGGCTGTGGTGCTGTAGGTGTACACTGGGTCTCTACTTCTTCTGTAGTGTGCAGTGCTTTCATAGTAGACTCAGTCTCCTCTTCCTTAAATGCAAGCTCTGATATTGCTTCAGTTGCACGTTGTATTCTAATGGCAGCAATTAGGTCTCGAATGATTTCAACCCTAAATAATTGTATATCCTCCTCTGAATATTTGAGCTCCAAAGAGTCTTCCGATAAGATCTGTGGCTTAAGTGATCAGAAAATTTCTTTGAAAATCAACATGTAGTTATAGGCAACTCTCCACCCACAACTATGCCCATCTTCCTGCTCTACTACTAAACGCTTTTGGAAGTCTACCAAGTCTTTGTACTGTCCTGTTTCTCTGATAGCAGATACCAACTTCTCAATCGACCTGCTCATCATGACATATTAAAAAAACTTAGTGTGTCTATTACATAAGGTACATAATATAGAAGTAACAACAGATTAATAGAATACTTACGTTTGCACTGAGCCATGAAAGCCTGCAATCGAGTTAACAAACCAACAATAGTTGTCTTCAAGGTCCCAAACCACCAGACTCCAATGTTCCCTACACGAATAATTAAGAACCATTATTATTTAACACAATGTTACCAGTATAAGATGAAAATAAAGGTTGCCATGATACTTACATCTCATGATATGCCATAAATAGGACTCGCACGCCATGTAAATGTAAAGGCTGTAACAATTTACAAACATCGGCTATTGTCTTTCTTCTATCGCTAAGTATAGGAGAAAGGAGGGAATCCAACATATACACACGGTTTTGTACGGCTCTACCAAATCATGAGATAACTATACTGCACCAACAAATAAATGAATATTAGCTTATTAGATTTAATCAAAATATTGAATTATCAAGCAGAGAAAAAGTTTGTATCAAACCTGAGAATGGCCATAATAACGTTGTTATTGACCTCATTTGAAGCTCTAGAGAGAATTGAAATCTCCTCTCCCCCAAATTCAAGATACTGAGGTCTATGTTGAATCATAACCCTAACATTAAAAGAGCTTCCCAATTCTTCCAATGAAGCCATGTTTGTAGAGTTGAGGTCTTCTATCCTCTTTGACTCTTTGACGGCATTCATTTCGCAATCAATGATTGCTCGAATGGTACATGTTATAAATGCATAGAGATGCAAATCCGTATATGTTGACAGTGTGGTGTCATTTTGTATCTCAAAAATTTGACCAAGTACCAAAAAGCATTTGTAGCCCACCCTCCATCCACAATTATAGATGTGGCTATTCTCTTGATGTGATACCTGACATGTTATATACTCTATTTGTTGTGCCAAGTCACATTGCTGCATTACTATGTCGATAGTACCTACTAACTTTCGAGCTGATCTGCACATCAAAACATATAACAACAGTGAATATGTGCATTGCATATCAATCTACATGTCAAGAAGTGACAACAAGTGTAGTCTATACTTACTCTAACACATTGCCATGGACGGATGTCATTGAGTTGGCAAAGAAGCACTTCTTCGCAAGGATGTCCACGACTACCAGACTCCAATGTGAGCTACATTATCAATAAAGAATAATTACTGTGTTTGAGACAATTCTAGCAATGCAATAGAAAAAACAAGTAGGGTTTGATGCTTACTTCTCATAATATGCTGTAAAAATAACTCATGCATCATTCATAAGAACGTGTTTCAACCACTTGCAAACATCCTCTATGGTTTCTTCTTTGTTGCTAAGCACTTCTGAAATACGAGGATCGAGCATATATGAAACGCTTTGTATATTTTGCAGAAAATTTGCTATAACATTACTATATTTAAAAAAAAAGTATTAGCTTCTTGGGTTTAATCAAAATAAGCAAAGTATAAAGCCAAGGAAAAGGCTGCATCAAACCTGAGGATGGTTGTAATGACTTTGACATTAACCTCTTTCTTAGGATTCAAGAGGATTGAAATCTCTTCTTCACCAAATTCAAAAAAATGAGGTTGTTGTCGAATTAACAACATAGCGGTGAATGAACTTCCAATCTGCTCCAATAGATTCATATTTTCATGACTCATATTATTGAGAGAGTAGTCTACATCGTATTCTTCTTCACTTGCTATGTCCTCCACATCCTCCTTCTGCCATAAAAATATAAAAAAGTTATGTGATGTACACATCCCAAATAAAGGCTTAAACAAGCAGATAAGGTTTCATACATGCTTTCATTAGAGTGAGTCTCTCCTCCGCTTGGAGCAAAAATTTAAAAAGGTTTCATACATGCTTTCATTAGAGTGAGTCTCTCCTCCTCTTGGAGGAAAAATTTAAAAAGTTATGAGATTTACACATCCCAAATAAAAATAATGGTTTAAATAATCATAGAAGTATAAAGATAGCATGCTTTCATTAGACTCAGTCTCTTCTCCTCTTGGAGGAAAATATAAAAAAGTTATGAGATTTACACATCCCAATTAAAGGCTTGAACAAGCATACAAGTATAAAGATAAGGTTTTATACATGCTGCAATGTAGTCATATTTTCAGGTTGTTTCCCAATAGTAGTAATTAGACGCTGAATACTCTTAGCCTGAAATGCTAGCAGATCGACTTCTGTATATGATTCCATTTTGACTGGTAACTCCAAACCAAAAATCTCTCTAAGAAACAACATGCAGTTGTAGGCAACTCTTCACCCACAGCTGTGTCCATCTTTTTGCTCCACTGGCAGACGTCTTTTGAATTCTACTTGGTCTTGTTGCTTCGTGGTTGTTCTGATAGCATATACTAGCTGATATGCAGCACTGTCCATCATGACATATTAAATATATTAATATGTCATGATCATAAGATACAAAATAAGAAAGTATCAAAAATATTAAGAGAATAATTACCTTGGGGAGTTGGCATGATAGCCTTCTATTGAATTCACAAACCATAAACGGTTGAGTTTAAGGTCCCAGAAGATCAGACTCCAATGTGAGCTACACGACCAGAATAAAAATGATTATTGTTTTACACAAACTTGCCAAAGAAATAGTAAAAATAAGGTTAGAGTTGATACTTACGCCTCATGATAAGGCATTAAGATGACTCGCACCCCATCTAAATTCAAAGGGCTTAACCAGGTACAAACATCTTCTATAGTCTTTTGAGGAGAGGTAAGAATAGAAGAAAGGAGAGCATCGAGCATGTAGACACGATGCTGCACTGCACTAGGAAGCTGAGAAATAACTACATTGCACCAAGAAATAAACAAACATTAGCTCATAGAATTGATTTGCATTCTGCACTAGGAAAGTGATATATAACTACACTGTGAATAAATAAACAAATGTTAGCTCATTGAAGTAGCAACAAATAAACAAACGTTACCTGAGAATGGCCAAGATAACATTGTCATTAACCTCTTTTAAAGGATTGGAGAGGATTGAAACCTCCTCTCTACCAAAGCTCAAATACTGAGGTTCTCGTTTCAAAACGATCCTAACTTCAAATGAGCTCTCCATTTTATCCAATGCAGTTAAATTTGATTCTTCAATCAAATTTAGAGGTGGTTGCATTGTTGAAGTAGAAGGGAGTGCCTTCGTATTGACTTCATCCATTTCTTCTCCCTCTATTGCCTGTAAACAAATATGAGAGATTAGATTCATTATCTTTAAATTTAAATCTTATTTAAAAAATTGTATTTATTTGAGAAATAGAGAGTTCATACCGCTAAGTATTGTCGTAGTGGCCTTTTTTCATAATCCTGCAAGCCATAATTATCAAAGAAGGCATCATCATGTTTGTCTTCATCCACCAACCTCTCTGTGAACGGGTCATGTAAGTCCATCTTTTCATCATCATCAACTGGGACATTATGATCTTCAAGGTAATCATCCATGTCATCGGTGTCCTTGTGGTCTATCTCTTTTTCATAGCCTGTGGTTAGATCTGCTTGAAGCTGGAAATAAGCCATGAAATGCTTATTTTCGATAATATTTGTGGAGTTGCCTTTTCTGAGGAGATCCTCAAATAAATATCCCATCCTGCACAAGGTGACCTCCCAACCTGCCGGTAGCAAATTCTCCATCATGGTAAGCAAGAGACTCCCACTTTTTGCAGGACTTCCATAGTTGTTTTTTTGATAATGTATGGACCTGGGAATATCTTGCTCTTCTAGTATCAATCTCAAATTATTTGAATTCCCTCTTATGTTCTTTTGTAAGGAGTGATCAGGGTTGGGACTCCGCATACACAAAAAGAATGATTCAAGAGATTGAATTGCTATGCCACATTCTCTCTTGCCTCTCTTTGCTGCATAAACACCACTATAGATCTTCAAATCTGATGAATATGCTTGCTCTAGAGTAACCTACATGGCTTCTTTGTCTTTTTTATCAACAAAAATGACAATGTTGCAAATCGCCACTTTGCTAATGGTGGTATATACTATTCTATCAATGAAGTTATGGATATCATCGCTAGAAACTTCATTGATAAAGAATAGTTGTGGCTTATCCCATGCTGACTCATTCTTGAAGAAGTCATCTTCTGAGACTCCCCTGAAGTTCACAAGCTTTCCAGACTCTACCGTAAGCTCTACATTGAATTGAAATCTTTGGTGCATATCTGTCGGCATCCTTATCTCACTGATTAATCTTTCCACATATGCAACCACCTGTTGTGGGATTTCTTTTCTCATATAAGAGGTTACTATTTCTGACCCATCTTCATCCTTTTTAATCCACCTGTTTGCCCATAGCTTTACCTTGGGTGTTGACAAAGAAGCTATATGCTTCACCACATTATAGTCAATGTTACAATGAGTAAGTGGAATTTGTTTCTCTGACAGCAAATACTTAATGGCACTATGCACTGCATCATGCCTCACCTGTACATTGATGCATTCTTCCATGCAGTGGTCTTTGTCTTTTTTTCCAAAAAACCATTCTTTCTTTAAAATTTTTTGTGTTGCCATGGATGCATACTTATCAGGTAAGTACTTTATAGGCCTCCACATCCTTGCCGTCAACTCCTTCTTATCCATTACCTTTGACTTGTCGGAGATAAACAAAGGAGCTTCATAGGTCAACTGTCCATGCTCACAAGCAATGCACGTTTCAAGCATCTCATTGAACACTTCAACAGGACGAAATATGATAGAAGTGTAGTCGGCATATCTGTCCCTCACCACCTTGAGGCTTGTCATACTTTCTTCTCGCTCTTGAGTTCCCCTAGGCACAACTGCACTCAAAGAAGTATAGAAGTTTGTGAGTGTGTCGGCATCTCCTTTTGTGACCTTTTGCTTCAAATCAGGATTTGGAGAACCAAATGTTGTCCATATAACCCTTGCCTTCTGTAAGACCTCTGATGTTGAGGATATCTTACGCTTTCCATGGACATAATGATTAAGTCTTTCGGACTCAATCAAATACTTGATCTCATGCTTGAATATACAGATTGTTGCAGGATAATAATGGAATGAACTTATCTTTGCAAATTGTTCTGGAGTGAGTCTTTTGCCCTCCTTTGCTTCCCTTGCGATCTGATTACAAGCATAAGCCCAATGTTGACCATCAATAGGCTGGAATCTGGAATGAAGGAGGAATTCCTTCTTTACTTCCTTTAGCATATTCTCACCTTGTGCCTCTTCGCCTTGTTCATGTGGAATATTTTTAAGAGTGTCTTTAAAGAATTGACTGAAGGTTTCCTCGAAATGTGTAGGCCTTGTAAATGTTATTTGATCCAGAAAACCATTTTTGGTTGGACAAAACATTATTGGGCGCAAGACCACATTGCTTGCCACAGGTTTCTTACCATCTCTCAAAGCCTCGTATATTTGCATTGCATAGGATATATCAAGGCTTCGGCTATTAGTAAAGAGAGCTACAGCTTCCACATCTTTGGCATTCACAAACCACGTCCTTTGACCCCAGATATATCCCACATCATCATCTGTAACTGCTTCATTCAGACGCAGATTAAGATTTTTGATTGATGTGAGTTCATCCTGATCATCTTCAGCCTCGGGTTCTGAGTCTTCTTCATCTTTCTCTTTTTTTAGCCGTTTTTCATCCACATTATCTCTCTCTACAGTGGGACGATGTCTTGTTTTACTGCTTGGAACCGTGGCTCTTGCAGTACTAGCCTTTTGCATTTCACGTCGTGGTTTGCTAGCAAGAGCTTCTAGCATGCAGTGGATCGACCTTGATCTTCTTCAATTTTTTTTTAATTCCCGTGCACTCAAGGCTTATTTTTCATCATC
The DNA here is from genome assembly GCF_047967505.1 of Dipteris shenzhenensis. Lineage (NCBI taxonomy): Eukaryota > Viridiplantae > Streptophyta > Polypodiopsida > Gleicheniales > Dipteridaceae > Dipteris > Dipteris shenzhenensis. Next base: position 38,581,139 of record NC_141628.1, on the reverse strand, counting down.
CTTAGTTACATCCACCATTTCTTGCTCTAGAAGTTTGCGCTCATGTTCTACACGTTTATGACAGTGCGCCTGTTCTTCTTGTCCCTGCATCGAAGTCTGAGCTTTTTTATCTCCTTCATGTGAAGATCCTTGAATATGAGGAGCATATTCTGCATCCTGAAAGTACTCAAACATTATCTTTGCATGCATCCTTTTTGCCACCACACTAGGAAATTGCTCCCAAGTATATGAAAGAGTCTCCAATGCACTTTGCAGCTCTGGAAACTTTGATGGTTGAGGAGGAGGCATCACAAAGGTCTTTGAGTCTCTCCTTGACACAATAAAATGAATACCGCCAACTTCAGGATCTGAACTCTTTGTTAAAATATCCACAAAGGTGTCTTTTCGTTGTATTATTATGCCTACCACAAGGCTTGAAGTCATATCTTTTTTGAAGAAAGTAGCATCCCATGGATCTTCAACACCATTGAACTCCCTTTTTGACATAAGTAGAAAGAGTCTCTTTTCCTTTTGATGAAGAAACCAAGCTCTTCTGCCCATGTGATATCGAGTCCACCTACAAAAGCCATTGGGGCTATATTCCTTTCCTTTGAAATTCAAAGTGACATCAGAAACCCATTCTCTGATCTCAGAGTCATTTAGGATAGCCATCACATTAGCTGATTGCTCCATAATTCTACAAGAAAAGATAATGAAGAATTTAGATACATACAAGTAAAGTACAATATACAACCCTTGATACAATAAATGTGGGAAATAGCCCAAAAGGGTTTACAAGGCTTCATATGGCGATAAATGTGGGAAATAGCCTAAAAGGCTTTACAAGGCTTAAATATTTGTACAAATGTAAAAAAATTAGCCAATAAAGCTTTACAAGTAATATAAAATGTCGTCTAGTGATAAAGCTTCAATCTTCGTGACGACATGTAATTTGTCCATCCATTGATTTGCCCTCTAGTCATAAAGCTTCAATCTTTGTGATGACATGTAATCTGTCCATCCATTGATATCTGTGCACTGATACCCAACTGATGCAATCTATCCACTAAAAACTGTTCCACTGATATCCACTTATGCAGCCCACATGATATCCACTTATGCATCCCACTGATACTCATTAAATAGTGAATGGTCGGGATGGTCGGGTTTATTACAAGGCACTTCATATGACAATAAATGTAAAAAATAGCATAGAAGGCTTTACAAGGGTTTTTATGACAATAAAGGAGCTTAAATATTTATACAAATGCAATAAAAAATACCAATAATCATCAAGCTCCAATATGTCCCATGACATGTAATCTATCCACTGATATATGTAATCTATCCACTGATATCTGCTCATGCAATCTGCCCACTGATAAACTTCTTGGTAAATGGTAAAAGGTCTTATTTAATAGCATGTTATGAGTGTTAAACCGCATGTGAGTGAAGGGATTGACAACGATTAGGAACTAGTTAGAAAAATTTGAGCATGGCTTCGATTGGCAACTTGGAGAATTGTCTCTCCTCTAAGGCAATCTAATCTATGCTAAACTATGCTAAACCAACCGTCAAAGCGAAGAAAAGCAATAAATAATTTCTTTTTCTGTGTTTATTTTAATGTGCTGGGGTTTAAGAGGCTTAAATATGCAAAAGAAGGGGTTGTGATGTAGAGGCTAAACCTGCATGTGAGATAAATGAGGAACAAGTATCTAAAGAAAAGTTAACATTTTTCAATTTAAAAGATGAATATATATAAAAATATTATCTCACCTTCAAAACAAACCATAAATTCACTCTTTTATAATTTTTTAAAAGTATAATATAAAACATGTAAATATATAAAACTCTCTTTACTTTCTCTCTCTCTCTCTCGACTCCTAAATCTCTCTGTAGCCATAGTCAAGACACCTCATTCTCTCTCTTAATCTCTCTCTCTCTCTCTCTCTCTCTCTCTCTCTCTCTCTCTCTCTCTCTCTCTCTGTGACAACTCTTATGTGTTTTCCTCTCTATCCTCATCCCACTTATTCTCTCTCTCCCTCTCCCTCCCTCTAGCACAGAAGTTTCATTCCTCCCTCTCTCTCCCTCTCTCTCTTTCTTTCTCTCTCTCTCTCTCTCTCTTTCTCTCTCTCTCTCTCTCTCTCTCTCTCTCTCTCTCTCTCCCTCTCTCTCTTTCTCTCTCCCTAAGTCTCCCTATTCTCTTCTCTCTCTCTCTCTCGTTCCCTCTCTCCTCTCGCCACTCGTTTCATTCTGATAAACATCTCTCTCTCTCCCTCTCTCTCCCTCTCTCTCTTTCTCTCTCTCTCCTCTCTCTCTTTCCCTCTCTCTCTCTTTCTCTCTCTCCTCTCTCTCTTCTCTCTCTCTCCCTCTCTCTCCCTACTCTCTCCCTCCCTCAAGCAGCCACGGCCCCTAGGAGACCCTCTTCTCTCTCTTAATCTCTCTCCCCCTCTCTCGTCTCTCTTTCTTTCCCTCCCTACTCTTCTCTCTCATTTAAGGAGCCCCTCTTCTCTCTGTGAATCTCTCTCTCTCTCTCTCTCTCCTCTCTCCCTCTCTCTTGGCGGCCATAGCCACCAAGAGCCCCTCTTCTCTCTCTTAATTTCTCTCTTTCCCTCTCTCCTCTCTCCTCTCTCTTTCTCTCCCTCCCTATTCTCTCATTTCTCAAATTTACAAACTCAAATATAAATAAAAAACTAATTAAAATAGAACTCAAAAACTCAAATAAGAAACTAATTTAATCCCTCTCTCTCCCTCTCTCTCTTTCTCTCTCTCTCCCTCTCTCTCTTTCCCTCTCTCTCTTTCCCTCTCTCTCTCTTTCTCTCTCTCCCTCTCTCTCTCTTTCTCTCTCTCTCCCTACTCTCTCCCTCCCTTAAGCAGCCACGGCCCCCAAGAGACCCTCTTCTCTCTCTTAATCTCTCTCCCCCTCTCTCCTCTCTCTTTCTTTCCCTCCCTACTCTTCTCTCTCATTTAAGGAGCCCCTCTTCTCTCTGTGAATCTCTCTCTCTCTCTCTCCCTCTCTCCCTCTCTCTTGGTGGCCACAGCCGCCAAGAGCCCCTCTTCTCTCTCTTAATTTCTCTCTTTCCCTCTCTCCTCTCTCCTCTCTCTTTCTCTCCCTCCCTATTCTCTCATTTCTCAAATTTACAAACTCAAATATAAATAAAAAACTAATTAAAATAGAACTCAAAAACTCAAATAAGAAACTAATTTAAAAAGAATTGTAATGCCTTCTAAAAGACCCCCCTCCTCAAAACTTTAACAATAAACTAATTGAAAAAGAATTATAAGTAAAGAAAAAGAATTACAAGACGAATTTTAAGAAATAGAACTCAAAAACTTTAACAAGAAAGTAATTGAAAAAGAATTGTAAGTAAAGAAAAAGAATTACAAGACGAATGAAAAAGAATGCAAGTACCTGGAAAAAGTGAAAAAAGTAAGGCTCCGCTTATATGGAAAAAGTGAAAAAAGTAAGGCTCCGCTTATCTTTTCTCTTCCGCTCTTGGTTGCTTCAATGAAATGAGGAGAGAGTTAAAATGAATGAATGGAAAGAAAAGTATATATAAGAAAAACTAGCCCACTCCTCCTACGCATAAATTTGAATTTTCAAAAAAGAGAGGGAAATTTGAATTCATTATAAATTTGAATTCAAATTTGTGTTCAACATTCTTCTCATACTTTCTTCTCGTATGTTCCTTTTGAATTCAAATTTGTGTTCAACATTCTCCTTGATACTTTCTTCAACATTCTTCTCGATACTTTCTTCTCGTAAGTCCTTTTCATTCTTCTCGTAAGTCCTTTTCATTCTTCTCGTAAGCGAGCTCGTAACTCAAATCTTATTTGTCTCTCTTACTCGTGATAGTAAGTCAAATCCTCCTCTCTCCTCTCTCTCCTTCTGCTCCCTCCTCTCCTCTCCCTCTCTCTCTCCTCTCTCTCCTTCCTCTCCCCTCCCTCCCTCCCTCCCTCGACCCCCGCCCTCCCCCCTTCGCCTCCCCTCCCTTCCCCTCCCCTCCCCTCCCTCCGCTGCCAAAACTCCTCCCTCCCTCGACCCCCCGCCCTCCCCTCCCCTCCCTCCGCCGCCAAAACCCCTCCCCCCCTCCCCTTCCCCCTCTGCCCCCCCCCCTTTCCCCCCCCTACTCCCTTTCCCCCCCGCCCCCATCCCACCCCTTTCCCCCGGCCCCGTCCCAACCCCTTACCCCTCCACACCCCCTTCCCCCCTTCCCTAGGGCTGGCGGCCGTGGCCGCCAGCCCCCCCCCTACCCGCTTCCTCCCCTACCCCCTTTCCCCCCCTACCCCCTTTCAGCCCTCCCCCCCCTCTTCCCCACCCCCCCTTCGCGGCCCCCCAGCCCCCCCCCCTCGCACCCCCCCCTCTCACACCCCCCTCCCCCCCTTCACCCCCGCCACTGCCCTTCCCCGTCCCCTCCCCCCCCCTCCCCCCTTCCCTCGGGCTGGCGGCCACGGCCGCCAACCCCCCCTGTCAGCCCTCGCCCCCCTATTCCCCACCCCCCCTTCGTGGCCCCCGAGCTGGAGGCCGCGGCCGCCAGCCCCCCCCTCTCGCACCCCTCTTCCCCACCCCCCCTTCGCGGCCGCCCAGCCCCCCCCCTCTTCCCCACCCCCCTTCGTGGCCGCCCAGTCCCCCCCTCTTCCCCACCCCCCTTCCCGCCCAGCCCCCCCCCCTCTCTCAGCCCTCCCCCCCCCTCTTCCCCACCCCCCTTCGCGGCCCCCGGGCTAGCGGCTGCGGCCGCCAGTCCCCCCCCTCTCGCACCCCTCTTCCCCACCCCCCCTTCGCGGCCCCCAGCCCCCCCCCCTCTCGCACCCCCCCCTCTCGCACCCCCCTCCCCCCCTTCACCCCCGCCACCCCCCTTCCCCGCCCCCTCTCCCATCCCACCCCCCCTCTCAGCCCTCCCCCCCCCTCTTCCCCACCCCCCCTTCGCGGCCCCCCTGTCCCCCCCCCCCTCTCAGCCCTCCCCCCCCCTCTTCCCCACCCCCCCTATCCCCGGGTTGGCGGCTGCGGCCGTCAGCCCCCCCCCCTCTCAGCCCCTCCCACCCCCTTCACCCCTCCCACCCCCATCCACCCCCCTCCCCGCCCCTGAGCTGGCAACCGCGGCCGCCAGCCCCCCCGCCCCCCCTCTCAGCCCTCCACCCCCTTCACCCCTCCCACCCCCTTCCCCCCCACCCATCCCCCTCCCCGCCCCCGAGCTAGCGGCCATGGTCGCCAACCCCCTCACCCCCCCTCTCAGCACTTCCCCAGCCCCCCCCCCCCCTTTTCCCCACCCCTCCTCCCTGTCACGACAGCAAAGTTTCCCTTAAACTTTTTTTCACTTTTTTCTCTTTTCCTTTGCTCCCCGGTTTGGTCCCCTACCGAGATCCCAAAGTATCCGCTTGATCTCGTGGAATTGCCACTGCCTTGCTGATGGGAACCTCCACTTGACTGAATATCCTTCACCTTCACAAAGCTGCTTGGGTCCTTCAGATGCTCAAAAGGAAAGCACAGAGCTCCTCCCGGGAGCTACGGTCCTGAAGAACCTCTCCTTCCCAAAACACTTGCTGAACCTCCGTGGGACAAAAGCAATGCCTGAGGCTTGCTCCGAAAACTCAGTACGGGCGAGGGAAAACACCTGTGAAGTCGGCTCCCCAAAACTCCTTAACTAGCTAGTTGGGACTAGCTAAATTTAGCTGGGGCTAAATTAGCAAAACTGCCAAAACGGATTGGCCATGCCTCTAAAGTTAGCAGCCGTGCCAAAAAGAGAGGCCACCCGCCGGAATCGAACTCAGGACCTAGAGGTAACGATGTGCAGTACTTCTCGTTGGGCTAGACAAATGGGCTGGTCTTTGCTATTAATAACAAAAGACCCCCACTTGTTTATATCATGGACTTACTTCCAAGCGTCCCGCTATCCTGCTGCGCAGTCAAGAGGCGGACTCGAACCTGCGACCTCTCCCAAACGAGCTCGTCGCGCCAACCGCTGAGCCACCACTTACTTAGTGTAACCAAGCGCACCTTTTTACCTATACTTTGTAAACCCGCACGCGGTCATGCCAAAAAGGTCGCGCACCCCGTGGCAGGACTCGAACCCGGAACCTTGGATGCAACAGTCGAAGCGCCTACCGTTGGGCTAACCATGGGACCTCGTCACGGTTGGTGTAACCAAGTAGAGCCTCTAGGTTATATTTTGTGCTTGGTGGATTGGCAAAAGGGGTCGGCCCCCTCATCGCTGTCTCCCCTGCCCGGAATCGAACCCAAGACCTGTGCGCAGATGCTCCAAATACCTCACGGCCCGGCTTGAGACTTCTTTTCCACGTTATGGTTATATAGAAGACTTTGACCCTCAGAGCTATGGCGAGCTCTCCGTCGCCATGCACACGTCGAAAGGCCGGTATGAAGCGTCACCCTTCTGCGTCAGACCCGTGGGCATCCGCAGGAGCGAGGGAGTCGATAATGAAGCTTGCAATCGGTCGTGATGCCTCTTCCCGACTTTTTCGTCGTTCTCCGTCGAGGAAGTCCGTCAAGGCGCGAAATCTCCGTCGAGCTGGCTCGGACAATCTGGGGCTTTGTTATGATCATGGGCCCGGCCACGTGATTATGCCAGCGGGGCGCTGCTCTGCACCAAAGGGCTCTTTGAATGGAGCCTTTGAGCTCCTAGGCCAAGCCTTCACGGCGGGAGCGCGACGGAACTGCAATTCCGTCCGCTTCCGTCGGTTGACGGCGGGATCTCAGAGCGACAGTTCTCTGAGATCCGGGCTCCGCGCACCTTGCCGCTTGGTAGGAGGGATAGTTAGAAGGGTCTTCAGGTCCCCACAAACTCCTGGGTCGAATGACCCACCACGCCCTCCACACTGCTCTCTGTAGGGGCCAAAAAATGGCTCTGAGGCAGCACCTCGTTCGTCCCCACATCCTCCACGAGTTCCTGATCGCGCTGCCCTTTGGTGGGCTTCTTCTCCAAGCCAAGGGGAAGCCCTGGCTCGAAGCTGAGCTTCCAATGCACCCTGCACAATCAACTTAACGAGGAAAGGGAGGGGAGACGAGTTTGCAATCTATCTACCTCCATTTCCAAAACCAAAACTCAGAGACTTTGTATTCCAAAAAGAAGAGGGCCCTGTGGTCAAAACGCCACAGGGTAAGATTACATGGAGAGCATCCTCTGATGCTGAAGCAAAACCTCACAACACTCTCAGATACAGCAGGAGCTCGCAGCTCACTGTCTCAGCTCTGACGACCTCTGAGTTCCCTGGCTCCAGTCTGTCTCTGCTGGACAATCTCTATCTGTTCTGTGTGTCTTTGATTTTTGGAGGGAGTATATCCCTTGGCTCCAACGTTCAGCCGCCTTCATTAAGGCTCCAATCCTCATTTGGTACTCCTTCCAACAGTCACTTAGAAGGGCCAATCAATTCAAATATCCGTTTGAATTGAACCCTTTAGCCATAGTTGGGGAGTCCAACCTTACCATGGGCTGCTCCCCTTGGTTAGGTCCTAGAGATGTCAAAGGGTTGCTCCCCCTTTGGCTGAAAAGAGGGCAAGGACTTCCTCCTTGCTGCCAATGTCAAGTCCGAAGGGGATGATGGAGGGATGGACTGAGGCTCAGTCCCTTGTCAACGGGCCACCCGTTACACTCCCCCCCTCCCCCAGGCTGGCGGCCATGGCTGCCAGCCCTCCCACCCCCTTCCCTCTCCCCCCCCCTTCCCCCCCTCCCCGCCGCCAACCCCCCCTCCCCTCCCCCCTTCCCCCCTCCATGGGAGACCCAGTCCCCCCCTTCCCCCCCCCCTTCCCTCCTCCTTTCCTCCCTCTACTCAGCCCCAGCCTCTCCCTCCCTTCCTCCTCCCTTCCCTCCAGCCCCTCCATCCTCTTCTTCTCCTCCCCTGAACCTTTCTCTCTCTAGTTCCTCTCTCTTCAAATTTTAAAAAAAAATCTAGAAAAAGAATTAATCAAAAAAATTTGCAAGTACCTGGAAAAAGTTTGTAAGTTTGCTCTTCCTTCCTTGCTCTCTTGATCGTCCTTGCTTTCTTGCTTCAATGAATGAAATGAGGGGAGAATGAATGAAGAAGGAAGACTATATATAAGAAAAATTAGGTTTTCCTCGTCCTCTCCTATTGGCTTTCCATTCCTCCCCTCTCTCTTATTGGCTTTTCATTTATCCCCTCTCCCATTGGCTCCCATTACTCCCCCTCTCCCATTGGACCCCCATCCCTCATCCCAATCTTCCATTAGCCCTCCCCCCATCCATCCATTTCTTCTTCCTCCCCATTGCCACCACTCCCATCCCACATTTCCACCACGTCCCATACTCCTCCCATTTCCCAAAATCCCATATTTCCCCATCCCACCCTCCTCTTTTTCATCCCCTATTAACTCCCTCACTCATTTCACTCCCTTATTATCCTACTCCCCTATTACCTTCCCCTCTCCCATTCCATTCTTCCCTCCCCACTCTCACTTCCACTTCCCATTACTCACTTGCCATTTGAAAACTATTAATATATTATTATACTATTTTTTATACTTATTATCATACACCCCTATTACTTCCCTCTCCCATTCCACTCCTCCCTCCTCACTCCCACTTCGACTTCCCATTACTCACTTGCTATACACATTTGCAAACTATTAATATATTATTATATGATTTTTTATACTATTTGCAAACTTACATGTGGGCAAAATCACAGGTGTCAAAGCGATCCTATTGTGGTCATACAACAACTGTGCTTTTATTCAAGGGCATATTTATCCTCATCAACAAGCTTATTTACTCAAGGTATGAAGTGCATAATTTGTGCACTTGGTGTTTACTTTGTATCAAAATTGTTTGCCACACACACACACATATACAGATACCGAGAATTTTCTAATATTATCGCATCTACATTTCTTCGATGGGCACAAAACTTTGTACACATCTCAACCTAGGTCTTATTGACTTGCATACAAAGTGGTGCACCCATCTCATAAGTACTTGTTCGGATAACACACCTCCAAACGTATTTTATGACGATTGTGCATAACACTAGGAACAAAATGGTGTATCATGTGAGATCGACTATGCAAAGCATATCCAATGGACACAAGACTTTACACATTCCTCAACCTAGGCAGTATTGACTTGTGTGCAAAGTGGCATCCCCATCCGATAAGTACTTGTTTGAAAAATACACCTACGATCGTGTTTTTTGACCGTTGTACATGACACCAAGGCCAAAAATGGTATTTAATACTCAATCTACCATGTAAAGCATATCCGATGGGCACAATACTTTGCACATGCCTAAAAAGTGGTGGTATGGTATTCCATGCAAAGTGGAACTCCCATTCAATAAGTACTTTTTAGAATATCACACCTAGGACCATGTTTTTTATTGGTTGTTGTCCATGACACTAAGGCAAAAACGCTGATTTATGCTTAATCGACAATGCAACGCATATGCGATCATCACAATACTTTGCACACATCTCAACCTAGGTATTATTGACTTACATGCAAAGTGGTGTGCCCATCCCATAAGTACTTAGTCGAATAACACATCTAGGACCGCATTTTTTAACGATTGTGCATGACACTAAGGCCAAAACAGTGTTTAATGCTTGTTCGACAATGCAAAGCATATCCGATGGGCACAATACTTTGCACACACCTTCAACTAGGTGGAATTGACTTACATGCAAAGTGGCACGCCCATCCCATAAGTGCTTGATCGGATAACATACCTAGCAGCGTGTTTTTTTACGGATGTGCATGACACTAGAGCAAAAATAGTATTTAATGCTCAATCTACCATGCAAAGGATATTCAATGGGCACAACACTTTTCGTACACCTCAACCTAGGTGGTATTGAAATGTTCTCAAAGAGGCACACCCATCCGATAAGTACTTGGTCAGATAACACACCTAAGGGCGTGTTTTTTTGCGGATGTGCATATCACTCGGGAAAAAATGGTGTATAATGCATGATCGACCATGCAAAGCATATCCGATGGTGACAATACTTTGCACGCACCTCAACGTAGTTGAAACGGACTTGCGTGAAAAGTGGAGCCCCCATCTGATAAGTACTTGTTTGAATAACACACCTAGGACTGTGTTTTTTCATGGTTATGCATGACAGGGCACAACACTTTTCGTATGCATCAACCTAGGTGGTATTAAGATGTTCTCAATGAGGCACACCCATCCAATAAGTACTTGGTCAGATAACACACCTAATGGCGTGTTTTTTTGCGGATGTCCATATCACTAGGAAAAAATGGTGTATAATGCGTGATCGACCATGCAAAGCATATCCGATGGTGAAAATACTTTGCACGCACCTCAACGTAGTTGAAACGGACTTGCGTGCAAAGTGGAGCCTCCATCCGATAAGTACTTATTTGAATAACACAGCTACAGCCGTGTTTTTATATGGTTATGCATGACACAAAGGCAAAAATGGTGTTTTATGCTTGATCGACAATGCAAAGCATATCCGATGGGCACAATACTTTGCAGACACCTTCAACTAGGTTTAATTGACTTACATGCAAAGTTGCATTCCCATCGTATAAGTACTTGATCGGATAACACACCTAATAGTGTGTTTTTTTACGCATGTGCATGACACTAAGGCAAAAATGGTATTTAATGCTCGATTGACCATGCAAAGCATATCCGATGGGCACAACACTTTTCCTACACCTTAACCTAGGTGGTATTGAAATGTTCTCAAAGAGGCACACCCATCCGATAAGTACTTGGTCAGATAACACACCTAAGGGCGTGTTTTTTTGCGGATATGCATACCACTAGGGAAAAAATGGTGTATAATGTGTGATCGACCATGCAAATCATATCTGATGGTGACAATACTTTGCACTCATCTCAACCTAGTTGAAATGAACTTGCGTACAAACTGGAGCCCCCATCCGATAAGTACTTGTTTGATTAACACACTTAGGACCGTGTTTTTTCATGGTTGTGTATGACACTAAGGCAAAAACGTTGTTTTATGCTTGATCAACAATGCAAAGCATATCCGATGGGCACAATACTTTGCACACACCTTCAACTAGGTGGAATTGACTTACATGCAAAGTGGCATGCCCATCCCATAAGTGCTTGATCGGATAACATACCTAGCAGTTTTACAGATGTGCATGACACTAGAGCAAAAATAGTATTTAATGCTCGATCGACCATGCAAAGGATATCCGATGGGCACAACACTTTTTGGACACCTCAACCTAGGTGGTATTGAAATGTTCTCAAAGAGTCACACCCATCCGATAAGTACTTGGTCAGATAACACACCTAAGGGCGTGTTTTTTTGCGGATGTGCATATCACTAGGGAAAAAATGGTGTATAATGTGTGATCGACCAAGCAAAGCATATCCAATGGTGACAATACTTTGCACTCATCTCAACCTAGTAGAAACGGACTTGTGTGCAAACTAGAGCCCCCATCGGATAAGTACTTGTTTAATTAACACACTTAGGACCGTGTTTTTTCATGGTTGTGCGTGTAACTAAGGCAAAAACGGTATTTTATGCTTGATCGACAATGCAAAGCATATCCGCCGATGGGCACGATACTTTGCACACACCTTCAAATAGGTGGAATTGACTTACATGCAAAGTGGCATTCCCATCGCATAAGTGCTTGATCGGATAACACACCTAGCAGCGTGTTTTTTTAGGATGTGCATGACACTAAGGCAAAAATGGTATTTAATGCTCGATCGACCATGCAAATCATATCCGATGGGCACAATACTTTTCCTATACCTCAACCTAGCTGGTATTGAAATGTTCTCAAAGAGGCATACCCATCCGATAAGTACTTGGTCAGATAACATACCTAAGGGCGTGTTTTTTTGCGGATGTGCATACCACTAGGGAAAAAATGGTGTATAATGTGTGATCGACCATGCAAATCATATCCGATGGTGACAATACTTTGCACACACCTCAATGTAGTTGAAAGGGACTTGCGTGCAAAGTGGAGCCCCCATCCGATAAGTACTTGTTTGAATAACACACCTAGGACCGTGTTTTTTCATGGTTGTGCATGACACCAAGGCAAAAACGGTGTTTTATGCTTGATCGACAATGCAAAGCATATCCGATGGGCACAATACTTTACACACACCTTTAACTAGGTGGAATGGACTTAGATGCAAAGTGGCATGCCCATCCCATAAGTGCTTGATCGGATAACATACCTAGCAGCGTGTTTTTTTACGGATGTGCATGACACTAGAGCAAAAATAGTATTTAATGCTCGATCGACCATGCAAAGGATATCCGATGGGCACAACACTTTTGTACACCTCAACCTAGGTGGTATTGAAATGTTCTCAATGAGGCACACCCATCCAATAAGTACTTGGTCAGATAACACACCTAATGGCATGTTTTTTTGTGGATGTCCATATCACTAGGGAAAAAATGGTGTATAATGCATGATCGACCATGCAAAGCATATCTGATGGTGACAATACTTTGCACGCACCTCAACATAGTTGAAACCGACTTGCGTGCAAAGTGGAGCCCCCATCCGATAAGTACTTATTTGAATAACACACCTACGGCCGTGTTTTTATATGGTTGTGCATGACACAAAGGCAAAAACGATATTTTATGCTTGATCGACAATGGAAAGCATATCCAATGGGCACAATACTTTGCACACACCTTCAACTAGGTGGACATGACTTACATGCAGAGTGGCATTCCCATCGCATAAGTACTTGATCGGATAACACACCTAGCAGCGTGTATTTTTACGGATGTGCATGACACTAAGGTAAAAATGATATTTAATGCTCAATTGACCATGCAAAGCATATCCGATGGGCACAATACTTTTCCTACACCTTAACCTAGGTGGTATTGAAATGTTCTCAAAGAGGCACACCCATCCGATAAGTACTTGGTCAGATAACATACCTAAGGGCATGTTTTTTTGTGGATGTGCATATCACTACGGGAAAAACGTTGTATAATGCGTAATCGACCATGCAGAGCATATCTGATGGTGACAATACTTTTCACGCATCTCAACCTAGTTGAAACGGAATTGCGTGCAAACTGGAGCCCCCATCCGATAAGTACTTGTTTGATTAACACACTTAGGACCGTGTTTTTATATGGTTGTGTATGACACTAAGGCAAAAACGGTATTTTATGCTTGATCGACAATGCAAAGCATATCCGATGGGCACAATACGTTGCACACAGCTTCAACCAGGTGGAATTGACTTACATGCAAAGTGGCATTCCCATCGCATAAGTACTTGATCGGATAACACACCTAGCAGCGTGTTTTTTTTACGGATGTGCATGACACGAGCAAAAATAGTATTTAATGCTCGCTCGACCATGCAAAGCATATCCGATGGGAACAATACTTTTCCTACGCCTTAACCTAGGTGGTATTGAAATTTTGTCAAAGAGGCACACCCATCCGATAAGTAGTACTTGGTTACATAATATACCTAAGGGCGTGTTTTTTTGCAGATGTGCATATCACTACGGGAAGAACATTGTATAATGCATAATCGACCATGCAGAGCATATCCAATGGTGACAATACTTTGCACGCATCTCAACCTAGTTGAAACGGACTTGCGTGAAAAGTGGAGCCCCCATCCAATAAGTACTTGTTTGATTAACACACTTAGGACCGTGTTTTTTCATGGTTGTGCATGACACTAAGGCAAAAACGGTGTTTTATGCTTGATCGACAATGCAAAGCATATCCAATGGGCATAATACTTTGCACACACCCTCAACTAGGTGGACTTGACTTACATGCAAAGTGGCACACACATCCCATTAGTGCTTGATTGGATAACATACCTAGTAGGCTCATGTTTTTTTACGGATGTGCATGACACTAGAGCAAAAATAGTATTTAATGCTCGATCGACCATGCAAAGGATAACTTGGCATGTCCATCTGATGAGTACTTGATCGGATAACTTCTCCCACCAACAAATTAAGTATTAAGTACTAATAAAAAATTATAATAAATGAGTAGATTATTAAAAAGAGACTAATATTTATGTAATTGTTGCTACTGCAGCTTGCGAAGGACTCTCACAAAGGAGATGGCTATAGATTTTGTTCCAGGGATGGATGTGATTTTATGTAGCAAAAGAGAAGTAGTTGCATTTGCTACAATCCATGATAGTGATCCCAATTCAGTTTGCCACTTTCGAAGACTTGGTGGAGATAAGGTGGTAGTTAGTGTATCAAAGATTCTTAGCGCACATGTTGAGCTAAAGTATAAATGTGGAGATATGGAAACACTTGGAGATGTTATGCCCTACAACACATCCAACAAATCATTTATATCATGGGACAAAGATGAGACTTATGCAACAGACATTATCAAGAATACAAAGTGCACCACCTTGTATTTTACTATAGGGGACATTTTACAAATGAGATCATTTGCAAATAAGACTGTAGCAGAAGGTGAAGTATTGGGATTTGAACAAGTGGAGCAATGGTCATTTGCACAGATGAGGATTCTAAAAGTCACTGATGATGGTATGGTTGATAACATAACATCCTTATGTGATCCCTACTATGAGGTAGGCAAGAATATGAGATGGAGCATGCAATTTTTAAACATGAGAAAGAGGCACGTGGTTTTCAATGATAAAGACAACGTATACTACAATATCAAAGGACCTAAAAAGCGTGCCCATGTGCCAGGCTCTATCACTTCAAATGTGGATGATTTCAATATACTCAATTATAGAAGTGACATCTTATCTGGAGTGGATGAGTTCATTGGTTTCGAGAAACAAAATGATTTTAGAAGCGAAGCCTTATCTGGGGTGGATGAATTCTTGCACAGTGAGAAGGGCAAAGGTTTCAGTAGCGATGTCTTGTCAAGTGTGGATGAGTTCATGCATATTAACAAACCTGGTGTCAATCAAGCTTGTGGATTTGTGAAAGCCATGCAAGATGTCCCAATGAGTGATGTTCTCTCAGGAGTGGAAGAGTTTCAAGGTTCTCAATACTCTCGTAGAATATTGAATTCATTGAATGGTCCTAAGAGTATGTTAAAAACGAGGATGAGATCAACAGAGGATTATTCAATATTTAACTTTGATTGTGATATGGACAAGGATGCAACGACCAATCATGGATACTTGGTTACAAACAAATGTGAGGAGAAGAAGTGCATAAATACAGATAACAACGTGCACGAGGAACGAAAATGGTCATACATATGCATGAAGAGAAAGCGAATCCAGGCAGATCCACAAAAGCAACCAAAGAGGAAGAGAGTAATGAAGGAGGAGAACATGTTAAATGCATTGGGATATCTATGTTGCAAGCGAAGATGTATGCGCTTCATTGATCTTGCAGACATCAAGGAATGTAGAGGACACGTGTGGCAAAGAAGAGGAAGCGAAAGAAATGAATACCTTCTCACAAGTCTCTCTTGCTTTCTTCAGAATGGCAATAAAAGGCTAAGTTCAAGACAAAAGGTAAAACCTCTCGTAAATGGAAAAAGGATTTGCAATAAGGCATATCGCAATATTACTGGATTATCCCATGGTACATATTGGGATTTAGTCACCAAGGCAAAGGGCGGCAACAAATTTAGCATTCACGGTAATAAAGGAAGGTTTAAATCAAGAATCTCAACTGTCAGGGCAGCAGCAATTTTGCAAGACTTCATACATGAAAATGCTTTACCTCAACCCCATATATCTACCAAACTCCCTAACGGTGACGCGATCACTGAAATGCACCTTCCAATGGGCTTGACAAAGCTCGAAGTATTTGACTCTATTACAGAAAAGCAAAGGCAAAGAGGGGATGCCGTAGCTTCTTCTCATACTTTGTATACTCTTTGGAAGAAGAACTTTGGATATGTTAAAATCCCAAGGAGGCAAAAAATGTCAAAGTACAATGTCTGTGATGATTTAAAGCGAGCGATTGAGAGTGCAACATGTCCAAATCAAAGGGAATTATACAAAAAAAACCGAAAATCTCATCATGACCTTATTCGACATTCCAGACAAAAATATGCATTTTGGAAGGGAGCAAGCTATTTCGCATCCCGATGACTACATGTGCCTTATTGTAGATGGCATGGATCAGAATACAACAACATTGCCTCGTTTTGTTGCCACTCCACCTAAATTACAAGGAAAGCACTTTCTAAAGACACATCTATGTGGAGTGTTAGTGCATGGAATTAAGTTCTTTGCAGATATATGGATTGATTCCTTGCATCTACATGATAGCAATCAAGTTGTAACGTCTATTATGAAGGCAATTCGCAATGTACATGTAGAAAAAGGTCGCCTACCACCGACTTTGAGAATACAAGCTGTTGCTGGCGAGAAAATAAGAATGTACTCATGTTTGCATTCTGCTCCATGCTAGTTGCTCATCGAATCTTCAATGAGGTCGAATGTGGATTTTTGTATGTTGGGCATACACATGAGGATATCGATCAGGTTTTTAGCACAGTCTCAAGGGAGCTTAAATGCAAGGATGTGAGAGACAATAGATGACTTGGTAAGAAGATGTGGCAGGCAAGTTGGTGGTCGTAAGGAAAGTACAGTATGTGAGAGGCTCGAAAGAATGTATGATTGGAAGAGCTTCATTCTACCTTTCATACAAATGGGTGGTGGTGCATTGACAGGTCATACCAATCCACACTACTTTCATTTTTTTTTAAAAGATGAAAAACCCGTAATGCAATGGCAACAGTATTCTCATGATACAAAATGGGAACCTGAAGAACCTTACAGTCTCTTAACTTCAATTCCCAGCAAGGAAAGGTATCCAACATGGGCTCCTATACAAGAATTTAATGAGAGGTCTAATTGTGAAATAGAAGGATTAAAAGCATTTATTACATACAAAGAGGAAATGCTCCGAAGATATCCTGATTCGAAGCCTACTTAGAGAGAACACACTACCACTGTAATTAACAAGACACGAAATTTAATAAAGGACCTTGAGAGAATGCGAGGCTCAAAGGATGTCAAGGAAGAATGCAATATGTTTTGGCCAAATGTTCATAACGATTTGCGCCCAGCTCCAGTCTTTGAAAATGAATTTGTATCATTACTCCCACATCCATATTGTGGACCGAAGAAGAGAGAGTTTATGCCACAAGTAGATATAGAGGTCGATTGTTTTGTTGTGGTTCGGCCATCGGATGATGAATATGAGAATGTGAAGTTTTGGGTTGCAAAAGTAGTTGATGTGCAAAGAGATGACCAAGGGAGAGCTACAACATTTACAGTGGTAAGGTATGAGCCAAAGGGCACGAAGGAGAATATGGATAACAACACATTGTATACTAATTGTATAATGAAGGAGTGGGTCCCAAATGATGAAGCGGTCTCTCAAGTTTCGACGGAGACAATCATAGTGTCTTGGCATTCAAGGGCACAAAAATCAAAGAAGCGCATGGGATATGAGGTAGAAGGAAAAATAAAAATACCACAGCAAACTATTTTGCATATACACGAATTTTTAAGGATGCTCACCATGGAGGAAGTAGAAGGAGACAACACAAATGAAGAATGTCCATGATTAAAGCTTTGTATTGAAGTCCATTGAAGGATTTTATTTGGGTACTAGGCAAGGAGCCAATCCAAGGCAATTATAATCAGAGTCATCACCTCCTATGTCAAATGAGAGTCAAAATATGCACTGGATGTCACGCAAGGGTCAAGGCTTGCCAAGACAATAGGGAGTTAATGCAGATGGCACCTGGCAAGGGACTATCACATTGAGCAAAAAGACAATGGGGAGTCAATGCACCCAAGGGGCAAGGCTTGGCAAGATAACTTGTGGGAGTTAATGCAGATGGCACCTGTATTTTGCACTGGATGTCACCCAAGGGTCAAGGCTTAGCAAGACAATAGGGAGTTAATGCAGATGGCACCTAGCAAGGGACTATCGCATTGAGCAATAAGACAATGGGGAGTCAATGCACCCAAGGGGCAAGGCTTGGCAAGACAAGTGGGAGTCAAATTATGCAGATGGCAGCTGGCAAGAGACTGTCGTGACATTGAGCAATAAGACAATGGGGAGTCAAATTATGTAGATGGCATGAATTGAGGCTCTTTAAGAGCAACAATTTAAATTGTAAACATATGTTCAATCTATATCATTTTGGATATAAAGACTCTAGCTGAGAGCAACGTCTCTCAATGTAATCATATAATAATAGTCATAATTGGTATTATACCTCTTTGGTTCAATACAAAACTTGGGTCTTATGGCATCATGTCTTTTTTCTATTTATTAAAAGTTTTAAAAATTTTGTGCATATTGCGAGTGACATGTTATTTTCATGAAATATTTAAGTCTCCTTTCATGGATTTATAAATTTATCACGTCAACGAAAAACGTCAAGGAAAAATATTAAAAATAATTAAATTAACAAATAACTTAGATATAGCTAGAATTTCTAATATAGGATTACTTCAAATTCTTGCATGTTGGTGCAAAAGTATAGATTGAAATAACAATATTTTTATGTGAATATGATAGTGCCACAAAGTGAACCTTTGATTTGGGAAGGAAAAACGTCAAGGAAAAATATTAAAAATAATTAAATTAACAAATAACTTAGATATAGCTAGAATTTCTAATATAGGATTATTTCAAATTCTTGCATGTTGGTGCCAAAGTATAGATTGAAAAAACAATATTTTAATGTGAATATGATAGTGCCACAAAGTGAACTTTTGATTTGGGAAGAATATTTTCAGAAAGTAAAATTTTGATTTGGGAAGGATATTTTCACAAAGTAAAGTTTTCATTTGGGAAGGATTTTTGGGCTTCGTCCAAAAACAACACAAAAAGTCCAAAATTAATGAAATAGGTGTTCTCCTCTAGGATTTATGAAGTTGCCAAACTCAGGAGAAGCGTGGAGCTGGGTGAAACGTTTGCTGAAATTGGCAAAGGGACCATGTCAGTGAACTGCCTTGCAGACTTATTCGAAGTTGAGTTTCATTCTCTCATTCAAGAGGGCGGTATATTCACGTTACGAAAACTTGATGAGAAGGATGGCTAGGTATCTACGATGCACTTTGCAAGATTGCTAAACCAGACTTGGTTGATGTCTGGTATGGGTAGAAAAGGCGCTGCCACAGAAGCTTTGTTTCCAGCTGCAGTTCTGGATAGCCCTACTTACCACAATAAGGCTTGGGATGGAATAGCTCTCCATGAGAAGCATGGTCATAAACCTGCAAGAAATTTTCAGGTAACTATTGCCAATAACAAGAATAAGTCAAGGGAGTCCTTTGCATCAGGCATTAGTCGAGCCTTGCAGTATCTTGGACAACTTCGTCCTGGACCTGTAGAGCTCTTTTTTGTTGTGCCTGAGTATATGTTCCACAAGTACTCTTTTACCTCTAAGGGTTTGGGTCAAGCATTCGCCAATGTGACATTTTATGTGCTACTTCTTGATGTCAGAAGAACAAAGTGATGGACTTAGCAAAACACTAGCTCATTTTCAACCGGCTATACGTATGTTACAACCAAATGTTCCTACTGTTTGGGTCAAGCATTTGCCAATGTGACATTTTATGTGCTCCTTCTTGATGTCAGAAGAACAAAGTGATGGACTTAACAAAACACTAGCTCATTTTCAACCAGCTATACATACATACATGTTACACCAAAATCTTCCAACTGTATGCTTTAATAAGAAGTATGCATGCAAGAAAAATTGGAAAAAAAGCATGATTTTTTATTTTTTATTTTTTATTTTTTATTTTTGAAAGCATCAAATACTTATACGAGTCATCTTTTAAGTGTCTTATGTAACTATCTCGTGCTATTCTCGCATGCAAACCGAACTCATTATGTTTACAGCAAAACGGATGAACAAAAAACATAATTGACAGATAGACATTTTTTGCACAAGCATCCAAGGGGACATGGTATCACCAAACTCATATTACGAATCAACAAGTTTACAATAGATCCACATAGAGGATAGACCCTCTGCACTGTTTCGAACCAAGGTACAAAATGACTCAATAAAAACCCAAAATACATTATAGGAGGTCGTATCCCCAACCATCCCATACTTGCATACACATACCCAGAGAACTTCTACAATCGACGATCGGCTAGCACTCTATCTCTCTATATAGCTTCATGTAGCTAAAACAAACAACAACAACAAGCACAGTTCAATGCTTGTTCTTTTGAGGAAGCTCTCTTCTATAGGGATTTCCAAGCAACGACTTCCTTGTGTGACCGTTCATTTTTTAGAGTCGTGAGTTGCTCCTTAGATGTTGCCAATCGTGGTGTGATGTTGTTGATGAGGGAGCTAGTGTGACATCATTGGTGAGGGAGGCAGCCATTTAGTTAAGTGGCCGACTACTTAAACACCGCAATCCTATCATAATTCTTGTGAGAGCAATGATTTCTTCATCCTCTTCTAATTCCATGAGATTGGCCATGTTAATCTTGATATTGGTCCTTTTTGTTGAGCTTTTGCTATGCGTGGCTTGGCCTCGCATATAGCTTGTTGCTTCATGAGCTTCAACTCTCGCTCTTCCTCCTTTCGATGAACAGCTCGTAGGCTTTCCTCCATTAGAGGGCCATAGTGCCGCTTGAGTTTGCTGCCATTAATATGCTCGACATTTTGACACCATCAAGTGTCTTGATATAGACAATGCCTTGTGGCATGATTTCAGTAACCCAATAAGGACCTAGTCCTCAATACTTAAGCTTTCGATTGGTATTTTATATGCTAAACAAGAGACACAAATCTCCTTCATTAAGACCCTTGGTCTTGATATTGTTATCAAACCACTGCTTTTGACGTAGTTTTTTAAACATCATGCCGTGTATTGACCATAGTCGTGCTTCATCTAACTTCTCGAGTGCTATAAGGTGCTTGGCTAAGGCATTACCTAGTACTCTTTGTCTGACATGACGTGTAGGCTAGGCACCAGAAACTCTATGGGCATAGGGTACTATTCGTTGCCACCTTGTAGTCCGTTTGATAGGCCCACAAAGCTGCTGTAAGCTTGTACTCCCAATCATTTCGACTTGCTTCCACTGTTTTTATGAGTATGCTGCAAAGAATCTTGTTTGTGCTCTTAGCCCACCAGCCATTGGCTTGTGGGTAGTACAGGGTGGATTTGTGGTTTATGATAAGGAATTTCATAGGAGGGTGGCTATCACTCCATTAGTGAAGTGTGAACCACGGTCATTGATGATTTCTAATGGACACCCAAATCTTGCAATACCTACTCATATAAGAACTTCATTGTGGAGTGGGCATCTACCTTCTTATTAGCTTTGGCCTCAGCCCAGCAACGTTGCTTGAAGCTCTTTGAGATCTTTGATTGTAGCAAGCAGGTTCTTGTGGAGCTACTCCATTTTTAGGAGCAGGTCCTTATGGATCTACTATTGGCATGTTTATTGTTATCACTATTGAACCATTGAACATTGTGATCTCCCACATGTACCAGGGTCTTAGCATGTGAAGGTGACATGCTTTTTATGCTTTTCATAACATGGGAAAAAGCACATCTGGAGCAATGGAATTTCAACAAATTTTAAATTAAAAATTTGGATAATCATGCTGCATGAAGTGACCACTCTCACACGGTTTACAGGCGAGTCGTTACAGTTAATGATACCACGTTGTGTTCGCATGTGTTGCTTCTTCCTGTTTCGAGGTTCTCATTTGAATTTTTAGCTTTTTGGTTTGCTCCCATTCATCCTCGCTACTCAGACCCTTCAGGCCTTACTGCTTCTCCCCTCTCATAGTGACTGGCATCTCCATTTGCGATTTTCTTGCTTCCCGCTTTCTCTCCATCGAAACAGTATCCATTTACAATTTGTTGCCTCATTTTCTCTATTCCAAAAGGGTAGAATACAATCAAAGGAGCCTTGACAGACAGTTGGAGAGAGGGTGGAAGGTGAGGATAATTCTCTACTTCTTGAAGATTGTATTTCTAAATGCACACCTCGTGGCACAATAAGAGCGATTGCAGATCGCTCTCAGTCATCAAACATGCCAAAGGCAACAAAGTTTAGAAAGGTGCTCTCTCTTTCCGATTACCAGCCACCGTTGTAGCCTACTTTTTGTAGGACAGCTGACAAGTTTAGCTGTCACAATGGATTGAGTTCTGAGGGCTTGGACCCTCGAACCATTCGATCAGGTAAGAACTCTGATGTTAGTGATCAGGACGTGTGGCAACATGTTTTTAAATGGCCATGGCTAGTACCTTCGAAGAATATGAAGTGTAGCAAAGTGAAGCCATAGTTTTTATAGAAATTCATGCAGTTGCACTGGCATGTCTATCAAGATGCCCCAAAAAACAAGGAGGTCGGGTAGTCTTTTGCAAAGGCATTCACATTCCATCGAAAAGATCATAGCCCTATGTTAGTCGATTGGGCCAACTTTGCTGAGCAGGCTGTGCAACTCGCAGAGAAGCACGGTGATTTGGGGGTGAAGATTGCTCGGTGGGAGGAAAAGGAAAAATGCCTGAGGAGCGGTCTAGCATGGGAGGACCATGAGAATTAGGTTGACAACATCCAACCCTACACCTTCATCACTAAATTGAATCTCCAGCATGGCCACCACTAGTAGGCTTGGATTCCTGCAAGCTGGTATTAGTAGGGAAGAGCTAGCTGACCTGATTGGCAATGTTGAAGTGGCTCGGGAAAAAATGGAAAGTAGGAGGGAATTGCTCCATGAGGCACATGCCTCCTTTGAGCTATAATCTTTGGAACTCCACAAGGCTGAGGGGTTGTCCTCCAAGGCCTCTGACATATCGGAGATCCAGGCAAGCCTACTTGAACTAAAGCGCTTAGGAACTGTTGCCTACGATGAGTTGCTCTCGAAAGTAGAAGACCAGATGTAGAAGGTATCCGGAAGATAGTTGCAGTTAAAAAGGTATTTCTCTTGTGCTTATTTTTCTCTTCAATGTGTTTTTCTATGCTTTTTTTTGCTTGCATGTGCTTTCATGTATTGCTATGCTGTGCTTTGATTGTGACTCTAATAGGAGCAGCTTAGGAAATATGTACAGGTTAGACCTGAATATTTTGAAAAACTGCTTGTAAGTTCAAGGTTAATATAAATGCTTAGGTTTATAATGATTAAAATTCTAGACTCAATGTTTTTCGGCTAGAGTGAATGTTTTGAAACATGAAAAGGCTATTTATGAGGTGATATGAGCATTTTCTATAAAACACGATACAGTTGATAGGAGAGATTGCACCAAATCGCAAGGAAGCAGCCTTACATATGGGAAGATTCGACCCTAGAATTTGAATATGTGAAGCAGAAGATGTGCCGTGGTGGGAAGATAGAGAAGCTCGCACGTGGGTGGATTGATATTGACTAAGAGCCTACAGTTTTGTTCTTGTACTTCCCAGTTTATTAGGTATTGTAAATGTTTCTATTAATACAAAATTATGTACTTTTTCTTCATTTTCCTCATAAAGATTAAATTCAAAATTTATTTCAGTATAGTGATATTCTGTCACAGTAAAAGTAACATTCTGAATTCATTCCAGTGATGTTTCAATTCTGTCACAATCTGTTAAGAGAAGCCCACAAGCATTTGAGAAAAACAAATGACAGAAACTACTAGTGTCACAATCCAAGGTTGTCATTGCTGTACACATGGAAATTGTTTTTGTTACCCATCCGGACATATAAGGCTCTGACGATTATCCTTTGCTTCCTAATTATTTGCCTGCAATAAGTCTTCACGAAAAATGGGATTTTGCTTCCATAAAATTTCATAGCATTAGGTCTCATTACAAATATCCAGCATTGCATTGTATATGGCCTCATGCATCTCTGAAGATAGGTAGTACATGTTGCTATCATTGTTCCTAGCATCCATCAAAAACTTAATGGACTTCACCAGATGAGAAAGAATGATCATAGAGGGGCCTTCAACCAAAAGTTGATAATGATGAACCTTATGGCCAAGCTTCTTGGCCTTTTGCTTGTGCCTAGCCATGGGGATGGAAAGGGAGAGGGGGATGGTGTAAGTGCAAGTATGGGGTGTTGAATCAAGGGTAGGTGGCAGGGGCATGGGAGTGTGGGGTGTTGATCAAGGGTAAGTGGCAGGGGCGTAGGAGTGTGGGAGTGAAGAAATCCTAAAATGATAAAATGAAAAGGAGACCCAATTCCTTTATATAGGACCCATAACCTAATTTCTAAAAATACTTTTTTGAACCTTGAACTCCAAAAACATAAATTGACTCAACCTTGAACTGCAAATTTCCCATTTTGTATTACAATTCACAGCATCTATACATTGACTTTACTATGGATCACATAATTAAAATCACAAAAAATTTGATGCATGGCATCCACATTGGAAGACTCTAGACCATCAATTTCATCTTATTCCACCCATATGAACCCTTCTATGTGATGGGTTGCACACCACCTTGCATGATTATGCCTTGGATTTGATGAATTGTATATTCTTGTTGTACGTTCAGCATTAACATCTTGCACTACATGGGACACTAATGACTATTTGAATACTAGTGTTGCACCCACTATTTCAATACGATTGTATCACTATTGAACCAATTGAACCATTGGGATCAACGTAGTCCTACTACGCCCATGTTGTGTCGCTCTGTTGTATGCACATCGTCCTTTCCATGCAATCTTTCCATGCCTTGAGTAGAACACACTCCAATGCTCTCATAATGCCATGCCATGTATGGTGCATGACATAGGAACTATGCTGCTAAACAATGAAACAGATTAATATAAGTACTATGTGAAATTACATCTCAGTATATACGTCTCAATATACCAGACTATAAATTACCATGTACTGTGTGAAATGATTATTTCCCCAAGTGATCTTCATATTCTAGCTAAAGTCATTCACCACATTGATGAAATTCTATGCATATCATCTTCAAACCTTTTATTTTGTAGCAGAGGTACCAAGGTATCAAGACCTAACAAAATTGGAGCCTTTTTTTATATTTGCTTCCACTTTCTTTCTCATTCCGAACAAACATTGTGTAACTTTTTCCATACATCAAACACATTAGCATGTTTGATCCTGTCATTCTTTTTTTTTACAAAAAGAAATTTTCAAGCCTTGACACCCCCACAGCTTGGATTGCATGGAACATTTTGTATTTTTCCAGATCTTTTCTTATCTTTTGTAATGTTTACTTGCCTAGAGTGTAGTCCCATATGAAAAACAACCTTTTCAATTCTTGCTATCCTCTCTCTCTTGTTGGGACTTCAACGTATATGCATCAATGATGTACAGGTGCACCAGCTTCTTAATTATTCTGACAATAGCATGAAGGGCACAAATGTGTACTCTCTCAAAAGAGGAATTTCAAGAATTGTGGTCCAAGATGGATTTTTTCCTTGAACATCACAATCTGATGCCTTAGTTGATCGATCTTTGCAAGTTCAAAAGCCCATTATTTGGTTCTTTTTCCTACAATAGTACTCTCCTTTGCATGCATAATGGACAAGGATGGATTATATTTGCTCCATGTACCACATTAAACATACATTTAATAGTCTTTTTGTTAGCAGTTTGATGCCATTCCATGCAGTAGGATCCATAGCCCTCAACTTCAAGAAGCTCAGTCAAAGAACCACTTCAGAATTGAATGTGAGTCCTTCAACACCTGCAAAACCAATACTATTCTATTTTTAAATTTTCTAAGCTTTTTTTCATTACCAAATAAAAATTCAAATTTCCTTTGTTTCCTCAAATGCAACCAACCACCAAATCTAATTGCACACTGAACTGCCTTGCATCATGAAGCTCAACTTG
Source organism: Dipteris shenzhenensis (assembly GCF_047967505.1). Taxonomy (NCBI): domain Eukaryota; kingdom Viridiplantae; phylum Streptophyta; class Polypodiopsida; order Gleicheniales; family Dipteridaceae; genus Dipteris; species Dipteris shenzhenensis. The sequence goes on along the minus strand of NC_141628.1, from coordinate 38,555,384 downwards.
AAGGTCTAATATTCATCAATATCAGATTGAATCTTTTTAATTTTTTATCTTTGACCACCTCACTTTCATCAAGCTTTAGTATGATCTTTAATTTACCATTACATACTGCTATAGGTATATCATAAAACTTCTCCATGGCCTATAGCACTCTTTGAACATCCATCACCAAAGTTTTTGTTGACTATGAGTTCTAGTTCTTTAGACTCCCCAATCTTCCCTTTGAGAATTAGTGTACTACATTCATGTTCAGGCGCGTCGACACACTAGATCAAATACACCCAAATTGAGAGCATGCCTTGCCTTATCCACCTTTTTTGGTTTTGGAAGCAGGGCTTTAAATTTGTTCCCATAGAAAGACATGATTTTTTAAAGCTATTAAATATGAGCCGATATGCCCTTGTACTTATCCATGTAGTTTCATAGACCCCCTATGTATTAGTTTCATTTAATTGTTCCACAACTTTGTTCATTGACTCAGATGTTGTCTCTAATTTTAGACTTTTGAATTTTGGGATGTTGTATAGCATACTCTTAACTTTTTCTTCGTAAACACTTGACCCATAGTACTAGAGTGTTCATCATGGATACACATGAGTTTTGAAACAATCCTACAAGCCCTCACTCAATGCTTCCAGGGACCACTTTTTCTTGCATATTTCATCCATTGGACGCAATTTCCTCTTTGGACCCATAGGAGTATCTTTCCTAAATGCTAGTATTTTTTCCAATTTTCCAATCTCATGTTTCATAAATGTGTTTTGCATCTGTAAGTGAATTGCATTTACCATGCTCTCTCCCAAGTGAGCATCTAATGTTTGAACTTTCACCTATAATTCTTCTCTATGCCAGCATATCATGTTTCTTTCGTAGCCATCTAAACACTTGTAGCTTGCATAGATGATACCAAATGTTGATTCCAAGCCTCTAACATTGCAATCCTTTTGTCTCTTTCATTAAGTGAAGATTGATGTTAGGTGTGAAGGTTACTTGCTCCATGAGCAATCAACCTTTGAAAATATCCTAAACCATTCTCACCCTTACACAAAAACTTTATTAAGCTGGTCAACCCATGGAATTGAGGAGTTTGACAAGTTTGTAAAAATCTAGTGGATATATCTTTCCATCTAACCACAAATCCATACGTGTTTTTTGTTAAATTACACGGCCCAGTGGAACAAAAACTAAACAAAGAATAGAGAGTACACAGCAAACTGGAGAGGAACAAAATTTTCCTTCAATACTGATGTAGTACAGATGATGGCTCCGTCCACCTGTGCACTCCCACAGTGGAGCTTAGATGGCGATCTAGATAAATACTAGGTGAAGAGCTACTAGTTAGAAGATCTGATCTGATCTAATACAATGGACTGGGGAGGTCGCCTCTTTATAGCTATGAGCGCGGTAGTCGGATCAACGTAGTCAATGGAGCCGAGCAATCAACCTAGTCGGTGGAGCCGACTAGTCAACCATGGAATATTCAAGGAATATTCTCTATACCGTCGCCTCGGGGGAGCAAGGCCAGCTAGCCCCCAGGCCCCAACAAGAATAAGGGGCTCCCACACAATCACGTTTCTAGCATCAATGATCTCATTAATAGACCTCATTTGACATGCAAGTCAGGATCCATCCACTGTCACGGGCTCACACATGGCTTCTCCTCATATGGGGGCCTTACAACTTGAGCACCTTAGACCACTGTTGGTTACTAGGAGGGTGGGGCATTGAGTATATCTAACACCCCCCCTCAATGTCCACCCATAGGTGAACTACCTTCTCGGCCCAATGTCGAGTCTTTGAAGATGACCCTGAAGCTGATCCTTCCCGAGTGCCTTGGTGAAGATATCTGCTCCATTTTGCTCTGTTGGACAGTAGACCAATTCCACTATCCCATCCTCGATCAAATCACGCACATAGTGATAGTGAATCTCTATATGTTTTGTGCACGCATGAAACACTGGATTTTTAGCAATGGCCATGCAGCTTTGATTGTCACACCTCAGCACAGTTGCCTCATCCTCTTGCACTCCCATGTGCCATAAGATCCTCCTCAGCCACACTGCTTCACAAGTAGCAAAACATGCTGCCTTGTACTTAGCCTCAGTAGAAGACAATGCCACTGTTGGTTGTTTCTTACTGATCCAAGAGAAGATACCTGAACCTAAAGAGAAACAATATCCAGAAACTGATTTCAACATCTCCAGGCCAATCTGAGTCACAATGACTAGCCAAGGAAGTGCCCATATCATAGGTGATGCCATAATCAAGAGTGGCCTTTACATACCTAAGCACCCGCATCCCTGCATTCCAATGATTCTCCTGGGGCTTATTGGAGAACCTGCTCAAAAAACCAACGAAACTAATGTCCGGTCTGGTGTTGCACAGATAGATGAGACTGACAACCAACTTCCTGTACCTCTCAATGTCTGCTGGTGGTGAGGCATCCTCCATAGACAACCTCGGATTTACCTCCATAGGTGTAGCTATCTCCTTGCACTCGGACATACCAAATGCCTTTAAGATCTCCCTTGCATATTTCTACTGAGAGATGAAGATTTTGCCTGGCTCTTGCCAGACTTCAATCCCCAAACAGTAGTGCATCAAGCCTAAGTCTGCCGTCTCAAACTCAGTGCTCAACGCCTTTCTTGTCTGTTGGATCATGTCTTCATAGTCACCTATAATGTCTGTTGGATCATGTCTTCATAGTCACCTGCATCTTGTTTGCTGGATCATGTCTTCATAGTCACCTGTCTTCTACCGGATCATGTCTTCATAGTCACCTTTCTTGTCTGCTGGATCATGTCTTCACTTCATGTACCTCTTGATGTTTGCTGGTGGTGAGGCATCCTCCATAGACAACCTCACATTTACCTCCATAGGTGTAGCTATCTCCTTGCACTCGGACATACCAAATGCCTTCAAGATCTCCCTTGCATATTTCTACTGAGAGATGAAGATTTTTCCTGGCTCTTGCCAGAATTCAATCCCCAAATAGTAGTGCATCAAGCCTAAGTCTGTCATCTCCAACTCAATGCTCAACGCCTTTCTTGTATGCTCAATCATGTCTTCATAGTCACCTGTAATAAGGAGATCATCCACATATAGAACAATAATATAAGATTTTCCACCTTTTGTGTACACATACAAGTTAGCAACTGAGGCACATCTTTTGAAGTTTAATTTATGAAAAAATTTGTTTATCCATTGGTACCATGCTCTTGGGGCCTATTTCAGCCTGTACAAAGCCTTCTTGAGCTTACATATCTTGTTCTCAGAATGGGGGGTCTCAAACCCTGGTGGCGCACGTACACCTCCTCCTTGAGGTCACCATTCAAGAATGTTGATTTAACGTCCATTTGATAAATTGGCCACTTTTTATGAGTAGCCACTGATAGTATTGTGCATATAGTGGTCATTTTGGCAGTCGCGGAGTGAAAGATTCCTGAAAATCAAATCCTTCAACCTGTGAAAATCCTCGTGCAACCAATCTAGCTTTGTACTTTTCCAAAGTCCCATCGGCCTTGTATTTTACCTTCCAAAGCCACCTGGTGCCAATAACCTTTCTGTTAGTTGGTCGATCTACCAGCTACCAAGTTTCATTCTTCATGATGCTGTCATATTCTACTTGCATAGCATTTTTCCAATCTTGGTGTGCAAGTGCTTCCTCCAAATTTGCAGGCTCCTTTACTTCTGCAATAATCTCAGCCATCAAGGCCATATTGACTATGTGAGCAGAAGCCCTCCTTTGCTCCTCGATTCTCTGAGACCGCCTTGATCCATCTGCATGCTGCTCAACAACATAGGCATCTGGTTATCATGGTTGTAGAGCTGCCTTACCCATCGCGGCAATGGCTTTTCTGGTGGTGTAACAACAGGTTGGTGACTTATACCTTCATCATCTGATATTTCCTCCTCCTTTATAGCTCATGGGACAGGTCCATAGTGAATTACCTCTTCGCTTGATGATAAAGTGGAAGAGCTCTTCTGTGCCTCCACTGCATGTGGCTACTCCTAAACACCACATCGCGGCTCGCTATGATCTTCTTTGCCTCTCGGTCATACAACTTATAGGCTTTCTTCTCATCACAAAGCATAAGAAGATACATTTAGTGCTTTTTGGTTGTAGCTTGTTTCTCTCTTTGTCTGGTACATGCGCATAGCATTCACACGCAAACGTTCTGAAGCGGGAGACGGATGGCTTCTTATCGCTGTAAGCCTCATGTGGTGTTTTACCTTTGAGTGCCTTTGTATAGCTGCGATTAAGGATGTAAAGTGCAGTATTGACAGCCTCAACCCAAAAGTGGTTTGGCAGTCCAGCACCTTTCAACATACACCTCCCCATCTCCATGATGGTTCGCATTCAGCGTTTAACAACCAAATTTTGCTAAGGCGTATGTGGTGTCATCGTTTGTCGCTTGATCCCTTTGCTCTTGCAAAAATCTTCAAACTCTGTAGAAACAAACTCACCACCACCATCCGATCTGATTTTCTTCACTTTTCTCCCTGTTTCATTTTCAACAAGCTGTAGCCATTCTTTTAATTTACCAAAAGCTTGAGCCTTTTCGTGAAGAAAGTACACCCACATCTTCCTACTATAGTCGTCGACAATCAATAAAAAATAGGAAGATCTCCCCAAGGCCTGTGTAGGCATCTTACCGCACAAGTCAACATGCACCAACTCTAGAGGAGCGTTTGCTCTATTCTTGCTTTCTTGTGGGAATTCCTTTCTCTGTTTCTTGCCCATCATGCAAGCTTCACACGGTTCTTTGATTTTTGCTACTGTAGGTAAGTGAGCAACCATACCTTGCTTCTGCATCTTCTTCAGCACTGCAAATCCAATGTGCCCGAATCTTTCGTGCCAAAGTCTGCTTGTGCCCACTCTAGCAGTGGCTGTAAGAGCACTTAGCTCATACAAGTTGTTCCTCCTTACTCCTGTGCGTACAAGATTGCCAACACTATTTAGAATTTTTGCTCCTGTCTTATTGAACCTCACCTCATGGTCAAGGTCAATTATGGAAGCAATTGATAGCAAATTTCTCTTGATTTGTGGAACATACAACACATTAGATAGTTTCTTAACATCTCCATTTATAGAAACAAATGAAACTGTACCTGTACCCTTAACAGGGCATTTTGTGTTATTTCCAACCGTCACGGTGATGGGTTCTTGTAGAGGCTGCATGGAACAATATAGACCCTTCTTGCAGGTCATGTGACAGGAGGCACCACTATCCAAACCCATGAATCAGTGGTTGACGCTTCTTAAACTGAGGAACACTCTTCCTCAATGGCCAGAAATAGATCCAACTCTGCTTCCGATGTGTTAGCTGTCTCTTTCCCCTTATCTGTCTTCTTCAGGGTTCCATTCTTTTCATCTGCTTTCTTGACCCGGCAATCTGCAATCACATGGCCATTCTTCTTGCAGTAGAAGCATTCTCCCTAAAACTTCTTCTTGCTGCCCTTCTTTTTTTCACCACTAGTAGAGGACTCACCTTTGGTGGAGGAACCACCTTTGCCTTTCGCAGTGGCAAAGAACGCAGCATCCCCATTGCCACCTCCATCTCGAGCTTTAAGCCTCAATTCCTCCTCCATAAGTAAAGCACAGAACTCCTCAAATGACAATGGTTGGGGTCTCACCTGAGTGTTAAGCGTTGTTACCGGTCCATCAAACCTTGGTGGACATATCCGGAGACACCGCCGAGCTAGCTCTTTGCTAGTCTTTTGTATCCCAGCACCAGCCATCTGGTCACACATATTTTTGATTCAGGTTTATGAATGCTTCCGCTATCTCTCCTTCGTTAAACTTCTCAGCTGCGAGCTGATTCTCCAGGTTCTGGATCCTTGTCTGATTCCACGTCTCATACTGACTCTTCAATATGTTCCAAGCCACAGTTGCCTTAGATGTATGCTGAATTAAGGTCAAAACACTATCAGTAGTACTTGTAACCAGGGCACACAGAGCATCTGCATTCCTGCATTTCCAAGCTCGTAGAAGGTCGGCATTAGGAGGTATGCTACTCCCCGGATTTGCTGGGTCGGGGGTTCCTTGTGGTACTAGGTCAGCAGTCCCCAGTACTGTCTCTAGAAGCTCATATGAATCTAGAATAGTAGTAATTTTAAGCTTCCACAGTGTAGTTCGTACCATCTAGCTTGTCTTCAGTGAAGGCTAGTGGGCAAATCCTCAACACCTGGATTGTTGGTGGAGCAACAGCTGCTGAACTCAAGCTACTTCCTATTGAGCCACTTCCTGTTGCCATCACTTCGTATGCTATTGAAGCCTTCACCTCTATGCTATTCTTTGATCCTTGCTCTGATACCATGTTAAATTACACGGCGCAGTGGAACAAAAACTGAACAAAGAATAGAGAGTACACAACTAACTAGAGAGGAACAAAATTTTCCTTCAATACTGATGTAGCACATATGATGGCTCCGTCCACCCGTGCGCTCCCACAATGGAGCTTAGATGGCAATCTAGATAGATTTTAGGTGAAGAGCTACTAGCTGGAAGATTTGATCAAATCTGATACAATGGACCGGGGAGGTTGCCTCTTTATAGCTATCAGGGCGGTAGTCGGATCAACGTAGTCGGTGGAACCGACCGGTCAACCTAGTCAGTGGAACCGACTAGTCAACCTAGTCGATGGAACCGACTAGTCATCCATGGTATATTCAAGGAATATTCCCTATACCATCGCCTTGAGGGCTCCCGCCCTCGAACCCCCACCAGGGGGGTAGGGCTAGCTGGCCCCCAGGCCCCAGCAATAATAAGGGGCTCCCACACAATCACCTTTCTACCATCAACGGTCTCATTGATGGACCTCATCTAACATGCAAGTCAAGATCCATCCAATGTCCCAGGCTCACACATGGCTTCTCCTCATATGAGTAAACTCCAATAAGAACAAGATGGTGGAAAAGAAACTAGTAGAGAAGCACATCAAATAGGTTAATGAAAAGGAGATTAACATATCACTTGTGGTGGTGGATTCGTTTGAAAAATTTTTAGACAAGCTTTAAATTTTAACACTTCTATATTACATGATAATACAAACAACATTTTATTTCCACTATTCCTCTATTCAATCTCCATTTATGCTCCTAACCCCCCGTATTATGTACACATTTGAAATATGAGAGAGAGAAAGAGAGAGAGAGAGAGACTAGTGTTTATACAATAAGTTGAAAGGGTGGACCTACTAAACAAGCATCATCACCCACGCTAAATGCTAAGTACTACATAGTCATAACATCATCATCATCATCATATCAGATGGGATCCAATGCCAAGTCGACATCAAATACATGAGCGGAGGCCCTGAAAGGGCAGTGGGATATCATAATTGGGGCTGTACTAGCATGCGGTAAGAGATAGAACGTTGGCCCTCCTGGTGATGGGTCTGCATCTGACAAGGGCCATGGTAACCCTTGTTCATCATGCTTCGATCCTGATCCGTGTGTCTGCCCTCTGTCGAGTGTCTCATGTCACTGGCTCTAGATCTCTACCTCGCTAACCACCCGTGATTCGATGGTCTCTGTGCTTTGCTGACCACCCGTGATTTGGTAGTCTTTATGATCTAGGTTGAAAGAACTATGTAATCACACACTGATGTGAGTCTATCTGAGTGTCATGTCCTTGTCTTTGCAATCTGAGTAATTGCTCCATGTGCCAAATTGCCTCATGGATGAAGGTGGCCAGCCATCTCTAATCTAGATAGGAGAGGAAATAGAAGATGAGTCCAAAGCTATCTTTGAAGAGAATGATAGCGGCCTCGGATCTCATAGTATGCAGGGCATCTAAAGATGAAGTGCCCCTTTCATGTAATCTCATATCGATCACACAAGGTGCAAATGCGACTCTCCTTGCGTACTCCTTTAGCTCGTCCACTCTCAATGCAGAGTTGATGTAATGAAACACAAAACTATCCACCAATAGAGATCCTTAGTGAATGTGGGAGGTGGGTCCGGGTATTATACCCTGGAGGATCAATGAAGACCTCCTCCGAGATGCGCAAGCAATGACCCCTATAGAAGTTGAGCTTCACTAGGAGCTCACTTAGCACCAACCACTTCCAGAATGTGTGTAGCTATACAAATTCCTCCCGTATGTCGGGTTGACCTTGTGATATCTAAGTGTGAGAGATGGTGCCTCAATGGTGTACTAGAAGGGGGGTAATATGTCCATGAGTCCCAATCTCTCAAACCACCTGCATGTGTGCACATACCAACATCTCCGATCACCCTCAACTGATAGGGCCATAGAGGAGGATAATGCTAGCCATGGTAGTCTACATCACCTTGAGATGCAATCATCGACCTCTCTAACACGATATAAAAATGTGACAACCGAGAATGCTGCATCAAGCTACATCAGAGATGACCCAAACTCAACCTGAATTTGGTGGAAAACTGACGACTTACTACATATCATTCATGATAACATAAGAACTTGGAGTCACTCTACCCTAACCGAATTTGCGTCTGAGAGATCCAACCCCCAACAACCATACATGCCTGTTAGCCAAACCAAGGAGTCGAAAAGGAGAGACTTGGTTTGAGAGTCCTGAAAGTGTTAGTGGAAGCATTGTCTCTCCATCTGGGCTAATGAAGCATATCCTCTGCTCACACAGGTGTGCATCATTGGTCTCATCGTGAAAATAGGGCCAGAGAAGATAACTCCTAAATAAGTGTATAAAGAAACAATCTCCACCATTGATCCATCAAAAATGAACCGTTCTCTATGCATAGTTGCTCGGGATGTGTTGAAGATCATAACCTTGGTTATCCCAAGGTGGACCCTCAAATCATGTGACTCACAGAACGCCTATAACGCATCTAGGTGTCTCTCGAGGCCCTCTGCAAAAGAAGATAATGGCACCGCATCATCTGCGTATAGTAGGATCTGAATCAAGAACCAACGAGAGAGCATCCAGCCCACCCTAGTGTCTCCATAAATATCTCGAGCTCAGCTATGCAGAGGCCAAACAGGGTTAGTGATAGTAGACACCCTTGTTTGACCCCAATGGTGCTCATGATCTCCTCTGTCCATCCAGCTCCACTCGGACTCTACCTAAGACTCTCTTAGAGTGCCATAACAACCCATACGATCCCCTAGTCATAACCTAGTTCCTATAGTCGTCTAATAAAGCAAGCCCTCGATAATAAAGCAAGCCCTCGGTATTGTTTCAAAGGCTTTGCGAAAATCCACAAAGCAACTAGCAGGTCGCCATTTTGAGCTCCTTGATTGCAGGCTCGACCCTCCTTACTCCTTTCTCGAATTAGTCATAGCACTTGAAAGAACTTAGATGTGCTAACAAGCATGATTTAGATCTTAAAATCACTTCAAAGTGCTTTTTGCCCTATTCTGGATACTTAAATGTGCTTGAACATGCTTCAAAGTACATAAAGTACTTCAAATAAACTTAAAAGTACTTCCGAGCACTTCAAGTACTTGAAAGTGCTTCAGAGTACTTTTTGAATGTATTGCAAGGTACTTAGCGTGCTTTAAAGTGCTTCAGTTCACTTTGAAAACACTTTAAAGAACTATGCAAGTCTCATCAACAATTTGCTTGATTTTCTAGGGGTGTGCATAGTGAAATTCTTTACCTCTTCCTTCTCTCTTATTATTTCTTATATTTAATATGCGCATGCAAAATAGATATGAAGCTGTGTGGAGAGACAATGTCTATTTACAGAGGCATTAGTACAACAGCTCAAGGTTGATGACATGTTTACTATAGAGCCCATACCCCATAATTCGGATGGGCTCAACAACATTACTTTCTATGGTGAATCTGTAGCTTGTGGCTTAACGTTGGAGAGTGAGGATGTAATTGGTGTCTACATGCTTGCATGTAGACACCAATACCACCCTCTGTGCATTACTAGTGCAAGTACAACCATGTATAGACTCTCTTCTTTCATGCCCTAGCCTCCTCGATGACACTCCCGAGTGTGTCATCCATGGCTCCGTGGTCACGTTGAAAATCAACCTACTCCTCTAACCTAAGTCCCTACATCTCTGCGAATCGGCTAACCTCTTTGCCAAGTACTATTGCATATCTTAGACATGGCATGTCCAATCATGATGCTCATGAGGTCCCCTATCAAATGAATGGGTGTGATGGTGTGTTGAGTCCAGGTGTGTGGAAAGCCAAGACAAACTGCATCATTAAAGAACTCTTTATATCGGGGCTTGGATGTTTATCTCGTATGCAACAAACTCATTGCATAGTCCCTCATGATCTTTCGCTTGGCCATTATGGAGCTTCAATGCTATGTTATCGACACCACCCTTGGTGAAAAGAGTACAGGAGGTAGGATCAAATGAGTGCGAGAAGTCGGGAGTAGGTTGGTGGGAAATGTCATACAACGTGCATGTATAGGTGTGCCAGACGTAGGTGTCTGTGAGGGGTGGGGATCACCGCTCAAGGAATTTTTGCCAAAAGTCCTTGGAGTTGTTGCGGAAAAAAAATTATAAGACATTGGACTGAATATAGAAGTCCAAGACAAACACCACTATGGCTTATTGCACTGACTGAGAAACACCATTATGGGAAAAATTGCTGTATGTTTTGAAAGAAGCCATAACATAGCACTCTCTTCAAATACTCCTAGCTGTAGCCAAACTTTGCGTGCACAATATTGCGAAGGCAGGGTGGCTGGGAATCATCATAGCTATATATATATATATATATATATATATCTTGTTGTTACAGTGGCTCTGTTATCGAATCAGCATGTAAACAGAGCCTGTACCGGTCCATGTCACGTAATACTTCTGCCTGCCAGCTTTTCTGCCGGCTTTCTTTGGCATCCTACTCTAGAGCCTCCAAGCATAGGGGACTACCCATAATAGCAATAGCCAGGCTTTCTCTGTCTGCACCCTGACCCTCCTTTGACAACCCCTCCCATTAAGGCTAGTATCAGGTTCTGAATAATCAGCACCACCCATCTCTTGCTCTTTCACCTCTTCCCCCTTCATGACCATTTGATTCACTACCAGGTTCAAATTCTCTTTGAAGTATCATCACAACTGGAATGCACAAGGTGACCTTCCATGGTGGAAGACGCTCCTTAGAGGGGTTTTATGATACAAATAAATTTTGCTTTAGTTGTAATCATTCAGTGAATAGAAATCGTGAATTCGTGTTGACAAACTTTTCCCAAACTAAATGCTTCCTGATCTCCTTTGCAGATAGCTTTGACAACCACATGTTATCAGGATGGTCAAGCAAATGGAAAATTGCAAGTCCAGTTCTATGACTATAAACATTCAATTTCCTAGCACTGCCTGGCTATTCCACAGAGAAGCTGCAATTTTTTGTCCCACCTCATCTTTGCATCTTCTAGTAAAAATCCCTCAAAAAGTGAGCAGCAATACTGACAATGAAGTACGTGTCAATACAACACTTCTCCCTGTGAAGAAATTGTCTCTAAGTTTATAGCTGCTGCAAGAGACCCTGTCTTATACTTTCCACCTAGACAATATCTGCCGGCTTCTCTTCCAGGGAAATCTCCAGCAATTCTGGTGCATACCTATGTACAAGCAAGTCCAGCTTCTCCAAATATTGCCTTGTCCTATTCTCACCCAGATGCTTCATCATTTGCTTCCATCGAGTCAGGCATAGTTGTCCTGACCTGCAAAAATATCAGATGACCGCTGAATGTAAGAGCTCCATTAAGAAAAAACTAAACCAACTATTTTAGAATATTCACAAAAGAGACCAACAATAAAAATATGATGCACATGGTAGTAAAGAAAAACCAAAGTAAATCTCAATCACGAGAAAAAACCAGTTTCACATAATCGAAACCTTTTTTAGAACTCTCCTGTCAACACTTCATATATATTTTGAGTTTTAAGTGTTCATAAATTAGCATTGAAAGTGTTTAAATTTGAAACTTGAATCTTGATTTCACTTGAGTCTTGACCTTTTGATTTGGCTCGAGTCTTAGGTTTTACTGACCTTTTGATTTGACTCTTGAGTCATGGCATTTGCCAGTCTCATAGTTTTTATTATTTAGTTTCTGTGACAAGAAATTAAAAGTGTCACTTAAGTTTTTACCTTTCACTTTCTAACTTCTACACTGGAGAACCCACCCAGCTTGACTCTCTGTTCCACAGCTCAGCCTCCACACAGCAGAACCCACCCAACTCGACCTCTGTCCCACAGCTCAGCTCGACCCAGATTTTGACTTTACCAGAATCACACAGCGGGTGCAGCAGCTCATTCTGGACCTTCCTCACTAGGATCTCGATTTCACTCTTAAGTCGCGACCTTTTGATTTGACTCGAGTCATGGCATTTGCCAGTCTCATAGTTTTTACAATTTAGTTTCTGTGATAAGAAATTAAAAGTGTCACTTTTTCATTTTCTAACTTCTAAACAGGAGAACCTGCCCAGCTCGACTCTCTGTTCCACAGCTCAGCCTCCACACAGCAGAACCCGCCCAGCTCGACCTTGTCCCACAGCTCAGCTCGACCCAATTTTTGACTTTACCAGTAGTACACATCAGTGCAGCAGCTCGTTCTGGACCTTCGTCACTAGGATCTTGATTTTCACCCTTAAGCCATGACCTTTTGATTTAGTCATGGCATTTACCAGTCTCACAGTTTTTACTATTTAATTTCTGTGATAAGAAATTAAATGTGTCACTTGACACTTTTAACTTTCACTTTCTAAGTTTAATAACTTCCACACAAAAGAACCCACCCAGCTCGACACTCTACTCCACAGCTCAGCCTCCACACAAAGAAAGAAAGAAAGATATATTAATGTCCTCGGGAGGCCTTGCTGGCCTATGGGACAAAGTACATCATAAGAAAGGAACTCATACAAGCCTCAATGGGCTGAAGCAAACCACGCTAGGGCCCTAGATATTTAACATCCTCGGGAGGCCTTGCTGGCCTATGGGACAAAGTACATCATAAGAAAGGAACTCATACAAGCCTCAATGGGCTGAAGCAAACCACGCTAGGGCCCTTGCTGAGTGTTATGCTAAGCTAAAGAGCTCCAGAGCTGACAACAAAACTCAAACACAGCAGAACCAGCCTAGCTCGACCTCGGTCGCACAGCTCAGCTCAACCCAAATTTTGACTTTTCCAGAAATACACAGCGGTGCAGCAGCTCGTTCTGGACCTCCATCACAGTTGGCACATTGCTCTAGCACTATGGATGGCAAGAATGTTTTTATTTCATTCCTCAGGTGGTGGCTTCCTCCTCCTTGCCCAGTACTAGAATGAGCACACAGTTCAAAGTCAGTAACAGCAGATGGGACCTTGAACAAGAAAATCAGCATCTCATAAAACTCATGGGAGAGCTACAAAAGCGCATGTCTACACTAGAGAATCAAGTCAACAAGCAGCCAGGCTCTAATTCAATCAGCGAAGCAATACATCAATGTGTGAGTAACCCCCCTCCAACTGTTATCACTAAGATTGACTCTTCGATCTCTCATAAGGTACAGAAACAGTTAGATTTAGTACTCTGTCATTCTTTGATAGGAATCTCCAATGGAAGCTAAATGCCTTTGTCTTCGAGGTGAAGGACCTTATCAAGTTGGCATTGCTTACACTTGATCACATAATCCTCTAAGTAGGACTTATATTTTGCCAATAAAAGTACCTTTTGACTATATCTAAGGTAACATGCGTGGATGTCTGGTACTAGGTGTTAGAATTATTGGCATATTCTAGGCAGTGACCACTGTAATCCATAAGTGAGTTAGGGGCACTTTTCCCTCACTAGAGGTTTTTCCCCCTAACCACAGTTAGTGGGTTAGTGTGGTTTTGTCACTTAGACAAAACCACTTCCACACTTGTAGTTTCATCATCTTATCTATTGCACTACGTTTTGTTTCCTGCTCTCTTGCATTCTCTCTTGCTCCCATTTCAACATTTGGTATCACGGCAGCTTGAGTTCCTACACCTGCTCTCTCTCCTCCACGCTCGCATCCCAGAGCTTCAGCCTGTACCTGCTCGTCCGTACAATCCCGTATGACTGTACGGAAATATGTCGCCATTTCAGCCATACAGTTCAGCGCTTACCTTCCATACAAGCCCATCGGCCACACGGCAACCGTTGAGTGCCGTACGCTTTTGCAAGATTCCGTACTTTCGTACAACGCCAAACAATAGTACATTTGCCATACACGCTTCCGTACGTCGTACACGTTGCAAGCTGCCAAACGCCATACACGATGCTGTACTACAAGTTGGCGTACACGTCGTACACCCATACTGTCCGTCCTGTACAATGACTGTGCAGCAGTCCGTACACAGTACGGATTTCCATACATTTTGTAGGTGTCTGTACCCGTCTTTGGCGTCCGTACATTTTGCAGGTTTTCCTTGCAGGATCATTTTGCAGGCCCCTTCTTTTGCAAGTGTTTCTATTTGCAGAGAAATTGGGGCTTCTGAGTCCTTTGCAAGCACATTGCATTTTTGGAGTGCTTTTGTATATGGCTCAGAACAATCCCAATGAGGTCTGTGGTGTCCTCATATAGGAGGATAAGTTGGATGGCACCAACTACTCCTTGTGGAGCTTTATGGTGCGCAACATCTTAGTTGGCAAACATCTATGGGATTATGTCAACGGAAATGAGACAAGGCTAGAAACTGTGGTTACACCTGTCACTCCTACTGAAGGTGGAGGCAGGGATAGAGGTCAAGGTGCAGGACAAGTGTTAGGTGCAGCAGCTGCTGCTTTGGTGCACAGATTTCAGAATTACTAATGTTCTTTATGTGCCAGGTATAAAGAAGAATTTACTTTCACTGTTCTTTATGTGCCAAGAAACAATCTATTGTGGCTACTTTCTCATGTGAAGCTGAGTACAGGGCAGCTTTCATAGCGACACTTGAATGTGTTTGGCTGCATCGTTTGTTTGTTGATCTTCATCTCTTATTGGAGGGTCCTTCTCCAATTCTCACGTTATGTCAAAGAGAAGTTGATCTATGTATCAACACATGACGATGTTGCAGACAAATTCACCAAAGCACATCCACGTGAGAAGTTTGAGCCATTTCGCAGTGCCCTGAACTTATCTCCTTTTGGTGATTGATCACTTCCTTGTACATCATCACTTTGGCACTGCAAGGGGAGTGTTAGAATTATTGGCATATTCTAGGCAATTACCAATGTAATCCACGAGTGAGTTAGGGGCACTTTTCCCTCCCTAGAGGTTTTTTCCCCTACCATAGTTAGTGGGTTAGTGTGGTTTTGTCACTTAGACAAAACCACCTCCACACTTGTAGTTTCATCATCTTATCTATTGCACTACGTTTTGTTTCTTGCTCTCTTGCATTCTCTCTCACTACCATTTCAACACTAGGGACATCATGATTCATATAGAGTGCACCACTGAATGTCCTCATTCCTGGGCACATACATTGCCACATTTAACTAATATTTTGAATGTATTATTGTTGCCTCTGAATGCTACCAGTTTGGTTTTGGCAATTTCGAACTTGTGGATGGATAACCAACCTTGATTTCTTTTGCCAAATCTTAGAAAGTTATGATATGCTTAGTAATAATTGCATGTCAAGTAAGAATGCATGCAGTCAAGCAAGCATGCATGAGTCACAATGCTTCCATGAACTTCTCACGCAATTTAAGGCATAAAGTAGCTCTGCCAAGAACAAGGTGTGATCACCTTCACTATCCGTCCCCTCCCATCCCCCTTGTTTCCTCTTTCCCTCCCATTTCTCATTGTCACAAGCTCTTCTTGCCCACCCTCCACCACCGCCACCGCCTCCCTTTCGTCTTTCGCCTCACTAGCCACCGTTAGGAGTCCACCTCTACCCAAGCCCCTGGGGCCAAAGCACAGTGCCGTCAACTCGTTCGTACGTCCGAAGCCTCGCCCACGTTAGCCTCTTTCTCGGGATTTCTAGTGGCTGGATCGTGGAACTATCTAGATATTCGAGATGCATGTGTGGTGGCACTCGAAGTATTAGTGCAATGCCGTAATTCGAAGCCCGACCCAATCTTCTCGGGCTTCAACTTCGTGGCAAGCCAGTGAACTCCCCATTCTTTTCATTTAATGATGTGAGACTAGAAGTTCAAGATGATGGATGAGTGGTTGGAGCAGCAGTGGTAGCAACTGTGAATTATGCATGAAGCTGGGCATTGAACCAATTATGCCTTTAGCTTGCCACTACATGAACACAAATTACTCACCTTCCAAGCTTCCCCCGAAAACTCAAAAGCCCTCATTTTGTCACATAAGTCACAAGTCGTTTTGTTTTTGTGCCAGGAGCCTCCGGATCAGTTCGTTTTTGCTGCATGCCTACTATTTATACCTTTCCAAAGGCCCAAATCTGATTCGCACTTCTTCTAGGATCTTCCAAGCCATGTGCCTATCAAAATCGCACTTTTCCAGGCAGTTTGGAGCTTCCAGGCAACTCGATTTGCCTCCAAACTTGGTGAGCCAAATTTCCAAGGTTGCTTTTGCTGATTTTTACCTACCAGGGTGCCAAAGATCTTGCCGAGGAATTTCGTTTTTCCATGCTTGCTGATTTTCCCAAGGTTTCCCGAGCTTTCCTATCGGTTGATTGCGTTCCGGGAGCTTTCCTACTGCCTCAGAACCTTCGGATCCTTTCGCTTTGTGCAGTTGGCCTTTCTGTTTGCCAGAAACAACCAAGTGTGGTTGTTTTGCTGGCTGCTGTCTTGCTAGGAGCCCCTTGACAGGTATTCAAAGCTACCAAGACAGATTGGGCTGATTTCTCTCCTGCCAGGACTCCCCTAGTGGGTATCAAAGCTGCCAAGTTAGTGTTGGGTGTAGGAAGCAATGGAACGAGAGTGGAGTCCGAGAAGCAAACAACAAGCTAGAGCTAAACGTAGTACTACTCAAATGGATAAGAGGAAAATACAAAGGGTGGCCTATATGGCCCCTAAGTCAACCATATGGTTGACCAAAGAAGTCAACTCATAGAGTTGACCTGACCTACAAGGCTCATACGAAGGCTAAGTGCTAACAAACCCCCCTCCATGCTATGGCTGAAGTATCCTTTCTCGAGAATACCTGGAAACTACATCATGGTTGCACATATTCGTCCCAGAAGGATATAGCAACCTATGATATCTACAAAGTGATCCCTCACATAACAGAAGGAGCCAAGTGTAAAGCATGTCGAAATGCCTCAAACTTGGGCCGCGGTAAAGCTTTAGTACAAAGATCTACCAATTTGTCCTCGGTGGGAACATAGGACAACTGGATGTCTCCACCAGACAATCGCTCTCAAACATAGTGATAGTGGACTTCAATATGCTTTGTGCATGCATACAACATTGTTTTCTAGCAACCGCCAAAGCACTCTGGCTGTCGGTGTAGATCGTAGTAGAGTCGGGTTGAATGATATCAAGATCTGCAACAAGTAACTTGCGTAGCCAAATGCACTCTACTATAGTTGTGAAAGCTGCTCTGTACTCAGCCTCACAACTGGATGTGGCAACTGTAGGCTGCTTCTTGTTGAACCAAGAGATGCATGAAGCTCCAAGCATAAAACAGTTACCGTTGTGTGACACCCTAGTGTCGTAACATCCTGCCCAATCGCTGTCCATGAATGCATGCAAAACAAGTGGGGCCTCTAAACCATAGAGTAAACCCAAATGCTGTGTGGCCTTCCAAGTATCGAAAGACCCACTTCACTGCTTGACAATGCTACATACTAGGCTTGTGCATGTACCTGCTGAGCTTGGAAATGGCATACTGACGATCAGGCCGGGTATGACAAAGGTATATGAGGCAACCAACAGCGTGCTGATAAAGGGATGCATCAAATGGCGGACTTCCATCCTCGGACGAGAAATGAAAGCTAGGCTCCAATGGAGTAGAAACTGGCTTGCAATCCTCGAACTGGAAGCGATCAAGGAGCTGTCCAATATACTTGGACTGACTCATCATTATAGCCCCCTCAACATATGCAAACTGCATGCCCAAATAATAGTGCAACTGGCCCATATCTGTCATGGCAAAAGACTGCTGTAAATCAGCCTTGAAATCTGTAATTTGTTCCATATCTGGCCAATGATAAGCATGTCATCCACGTATAAAATCAGAATTAAAATCCTGATGCACTCTTTCGGACATAAAGAGTGGCCTCAGTTGGGCTATTCTAAAAGCCACAGGCTGTCAAAAATGCGTGTATCTTTGCATACCATGCCCGGGGTGCCTGCTTCAAGCCATAGAGGGCTTTTATGAGCCAGCAAACCATATTTTCAGAACCTAATTGTTCAAAACCAGGTGGCTGAGTGACATAGACCTCTTCTTGAAGATCACCATGAAGGCAGGCAATCTTGATGTCCAACTGATGAACCTCCCAATGCCGATGAGATGCCATAGCAATAACACACCTGATAGTAGTAATGCGTGAGGTGGGAGCAAAGGTCTCCTCAAAGCCAATGCCGTGCTGCTGTGCATATCTCTTTGCAACCAAGTGGGCTTTGAGGCGGTCAACACTGCCATCAGCTTTCCTTTTCACCTTGCAGACCCACTTTGTGCCAATGGCACGCTTGCTTGCTGGCAAGTCACATAGCCAAATAGTTGCCATGCATCTGTTTATGCGCACCTCTAGTGTGGGCTGGCAAAGGATCAGCTTGTTTGCTGTCCCTAAGTGTGTCCAAAAGCCATCTTAGGACTGATTTTTGTTGTTTAATGACAGCACTCTCCTGTGCAACTGCCTACTTAATCGCATGATCATCAACTAAAGGCTTATCAGGCTGAGCAAGAACTATTAAAGGAGGATGTGCACTGGTAGAAGTGTATGGCACAACACTCTGCACTGGCTGCTCTAGATCTGTGGGCGACTGAAAGAGAGGCAACAATGTATCAAAGACATCTGAGGAATCAACAATAGGCTTTTTTTTGCATTCCAACCAAGGTAAAGGCACATTTTCAGCAAATACAACATCCCTACTGACAATGACCTTGCCCGTGCTCGGCTGATACAACCTGTATCTCTTGCTCTCTGTGCTATGACCAATGATTTTACAGCTTTGTCTTCAAGCTTGTGCCTCAGCTGAGATGGCACATGAGCATAAGCCAATGACCCGAACACCCGCATATGAGAAATTTCAGGTTTGCGACTGTGCCATGCCTTGTAAGGTGTGATAGTCTTCAATGCCTTTGTGGGTGCCCGATTGAGCACATAGTTGGAGCACATGATAGCATCCAACCAAAACTTATTTGGCAAAGACTTTCCTTTGAGCATGCACCTACCCATTTCCATCTCTGATCGACATGGAACATGTACTCTGCCCCCTTGTCAATGCGTAGAATAAAGAGCTTGTTCCTTGATTCATTTTCAGCCATGGCAAGCCAATGTCTGAAGCATGGGAACACATTAGATTTGGCCTTCATGCCATATATCCAAGCAAATCTGGTGTAGTCATCCACAAAGGTAGAAAAGTACAGGTAGCCCCCAAGAGATGTTGTCTGCATCAACCCGCACACATCACTATGCACAAGGTGAAGCTTCCTGGATGCACCAACTATCCCATCCTTTGGAAATGAGAAACGGTGCATTTTGCCCGACAAGCATCCCTCACAAACATGTTTAGCCGCAAGTGCATGTATGGGTGGTAGAGCAACCACCATGTTTTGTGAATGCATGCATGGGTGATAGAGCAACCACCATGTTTTGAACCAAGCTTCTGTACTCGAGGTGACCCAACCTCGCATGCCATAAGTGGGAATCTGAAATTACAGATTCAGCCACCAAATTTGCCTCTATAGCAAGCTGTTTGTCATAAACATCAAGATGATATAGCCCAGAAGAAAGTGACCCAGTAAGTACTATGATGTCATCGTACCGGTTGTCATACACGGCACATCGATAACCATCAAAGAGAACCCGAAAGCCATTCAAGGATATGGCTGCAATGGAGATGAGGTTCTTCATACCTGGGGCATCCATGAGCATGATCGTATCACCTGAAACTGAAGTGACCTCAACCTGGCCAATCCCTTTCACAAGATATGATGCATTGTTGGCACCTGTCACTGTGCCACCATGTGGAGCAGCCCCCAATGTCTGAAAGAGTGATCTGCAAGAAGTGATGTGCTTGGAAGCACCACTGTCGAAGCACCAATCTAACTCAGAATCTAAGACAGACAAGGCTGTAGCATGCTTCTCTAGATGGTACTGGCATGTCACCGTGAAAGCCCAATCATGGTGAGCAATGTTTGCTGCCTCATGACCATGATCTGAGGTAGCAGCAGTAGTAGTGACAGCAAGTCCCTTTTGTTGCTTTTTCTTTTCAGAAGCGATGAGCTTGCGACATTCAGAAATGTCATGTCCTGGCTTCTAGCAATAATCACAACGTTTGTTGTTTTTCTTCTTTGCATCAGACAGGGCAGAATTAGATGGGTGTCCAACAGTAGATGAGCCTCCAAAAAGCTTGGGTTTGCTGTAATTTTGCCCGTTCTTTCCCTTATTTTTGTGATTAGCGACAAAAGCCTGATTTGCAATTTGAGAGGCAGCACAATTTGTGCAACTCTACTCTTCCTACAGGAGAAGGGAAACAAGCTGGTCAAAAGCATAAGTGTTGGGATTGCCCATAGCAACCAACCTCAATGTAGTCGCGAACCCCTAGTAGGACTTAGGAAGTACATTGAGTGTCGTGGACACTACCTGAGCATCTGAAATAATTTCATCCACATTAATGAGCTGCTCTTGAAATCCTTGATTTTTGTGATGTATGCATCCATGTTGTCCCCCTCTTCAATTTTGACATTCTCCAATTGCTTGCATAAGAAAGCAACACGTGCCTCATTGCGAACCTGGTAAAGGTGAGCCAAGATGTCCCACGCAACCTTTGATGTTTTGCAAGACCGGATGTGAGGAATTATATGTCTCTTGACTGAAAAAGCAATGATAGAATGTGCTTGGGCATCTCTACCATCCCATCTGTCCTGTTTTGGTGTAGGAGGTGTGGCCAGAGTAGTAGTAGATCTAGAGGTGGCTGTAATAGCTGCACCAGCGGTGGCAGTAGATCCAGAAGTGGCTGTAGCAGTAGCAAAAGTGGATGCCACAAAGGAAGGCTGAAGATCCGATCCTGAGACAATACCCCAAATTTTTTTGGCAACCAGCAAATGTTTCACCATGTATGACCCCACAGGATAATTGGATCCATCAAGCTTGTCCTCAACTGAGAATCTACCCATCCAATCGTTGCTTCCCATGGCAAAAATAAACCCCTGAAGGAAAAACGTGCGCTCAAGAGTAGCCTCAAGGCTGTCACTGCAAAATGAGCTGGCTGTCCAAAAATGACAGAAAATGTCTGGCAGTGACCAACCAAAAATGACTACTCAAACAATGAGCTAAATGCACGTGCTGTCTCCAAAAATATGACCTGCAAAATATCTGTCTGGTCAAAGGACCCCCCTGCCAAAGATAACTATCCTGCAAAAATATCAGCCCTAAACAAGGGGCAAATGTCTGCAAATGTATCCAATGATCAATTGAGCTGTAAATGTCCCAGATGAAGGCTGCATGCCTCAAATCTGACACAACAACAAGCCCAAATCAAGGGGCAAATGCATAATATACCCAAATTGAGGTGAATAAAGCAAATGTCACTGCAATGGACAGAAATCCGGAAAAATCCCCAAAATCTGAGAGGGCAAATATGCCAAAAAGAGGGCAAATTGAAAAAAGCCTCAAAAATTGTGCTGCAAGTTGCAAATGTGATTCAATGTGCTGCAATTCCAAGCCAATGTCAATGTTCCTGCATATCAATGTCTACCAAATGCCCAAAATTGGTTATACCAATCCAATGTCACTACAAATTTCAACAAAATTGACAAAACCCCCAATTTCTTAAAGAGCAAAACTGTCAAATTTGGGGGAAATGACCAAAAGCCCCAAATTTTGCTGAAATAATGTGAATGTGACAAAATAACCTGCAAATCTAAAAATATCATGCAATCTGTCAGCAATTGATCCAAAACCCCCAGTGTCGGAGTGGAAATGAAGTCAAAATAGGGCAAATACTGCAAAAGCCCCAAAATGTGACCAAAAGGAGCAAATGTCATTGCAAAATCTGCAAATGTGACACAAAAGCCCCAATCTCAGAGCAAAATCACCTCAATGTCACTGCAATGTGTGCAAACGTGACATAAAAGAGGGTGAAAAGCTTCAAATCCAACTGTGCCAAGAAGATCTGAGTCAAGAGGAAGAGAATCCCAGCCAAATGGTGCTAGAGCAAGTTGGAGCACCTGGATGAAGGCCCGAGCTGAAAAGAGTCCAGATCTGAGCAAAAAACCTCCAAAACTAGTTCAAAAATGCTTGAAATCAAGTCGTACAGATTCCTGGCAACATCGTGCACCTGCCCGTACAGGTCCGTACGGTCGTATGGACATCCGTACAATTGTACGGACAAAATTTTTCCGAGATGATGCAAGACAATGTCGTTTGTATGCGGGCCTCAAAAAGTCAAAAAAGTCACCGGAGTGTTTTTTTGCTCAAAAAACAGGTTTCTGGCGATGAAATGAGGCACCGGACTGAGCTGGAGCAAAATGGCAGGTAGGAGCAATGGGAGAGCACGAGGGAAGGCAAGTAGGAGCAAGAGAGCCTGCTCTGATACCACTGTTGGGTGCAAGAAGCAATGGAACGGGAGTGGAGTGCGAGAAGCAAACAACAAGCTGGAGCAAAACGTAGTACTACTCAAATGGATAATAGGAAAATACAAAGGGTGGCCTATATGGCCCCCAAGTCAACCATATGGTTGACCAAAGAAGTCAAATCATAGAGTTGACCTGACCTACAAGGCTCGTACCAGGGCTAAGTGCTAACACTTAGAACCCTCAGCTAGATTCAGAAGAAGAACTGCCATGGAATGATGAACTGGATTGGGATGCCTTTTCTGTGATTGCATAGCAAGCCGGAAGTGCCTGTGATCGGATTATTCAGTTGGCTGTTTGTGGGCTGATGCACTACGGTGCTGTTCTTGTATTTGCAAGCCTTATGAATAAAAGATAAAGAAAAACCGAAAGGGGCGCTAAGTTTAGGGCCAATCTAGCTCCTTGTGTTTATTTTGTGATTATTTGTTGGCTGTTGTTATTATCTGGTTGGCTGTTATAATTCTCTAAGCAGCTGAAATTATGTTATTCGCTGGGGATCCTAAAGGCCGGTTTCATTCCCACTCATGCATTTGACATGTCTCTGTCGTCTTTGTCCAGCTGGTACAAACCCTGATTTAGTGCCTATAGTGAGTATGAAAATCATTTTCTCTACAATGCACTTATCATCCTCAAAAATGATAGCAAAACCTCTTCTCCCAAAAAAGGAAACTGACAGTAAATTCTTCTTAATTGCTGGCACAGAAGGCATAATCAGTTCCATCAACTGATAACAGTAAAATATGTCCAATTCCCCTCACGTAGGGTATGAAGAATTGTTGGCACAAGACGCTCTCTTGCCAACTGGAGAGTGATGTACTTGGGAGTCCCACCGTCAAAATATCAGACTATGGCTGAAGCATCACTCAAACTTAAGTGAAGTAATCTCTTGATTGGCATCATAATTGCTAACCAAGAAGTACATCACCCACACAATCTGCTGAAGTATTTTCTTGCTTGCATTTGATGTATTGGAAATAATTTCAGCTTCTTCCTCATGTTTCCTTTCTTTCTCTAGCCTATTCTTGCACTTACTGATGTGATGTCCAGGCTTCTTATAGTAATGGCACCACTTACCCTTCTTTTTGGGCTGACTTGCATTATCTGCATTTTTCTTTGATGGTTGTGCTGAATCAATCCTGAACTGATGGCCACCAAAATGAGGCTTGCCCTTGCCCTTTGCCAAAGACTTGATTTGCACCATGCAATCAACAAACATGTTCTTTCTTGTCTATTCTTCCTACAATAACAGTCTCCCTAGTTTTTGGAAAGTAAATGTAACAGTACCATCATGGACAGATTTAGGCAGTATGAAAACACAAATAAGACTCTCACAATGAGTTCATAGTAGTGGACACAAGTTATGATGTCAGGTATCACCTCATCAATATGCAGCAACTGTTCTCTAAGATCCTATATCTTAGTCAAGTGATCTGACATTGAATCACTCTTCTACATCCGGAATCCGGATACTATCAAGCTATCTTTTTAAGTACGAAACCCTTGGCCTCATTTATTGCCTGATATATTTTCTCCCAAATTATCCCAAGCTTGCTTGGAGGTCTTGGAGGAGCCAATATGAGGTATAATGAACCTCTTAACAGACAAGGCAACAAGAGACATAGCCTTAGACATCTCTGGCATCCCATCTAAGTTGGTGGACCAGTAGAGAAAACACCTAGAAACAAGGCGACCAGGCCCAAAACAGAGACAGCCTGTCTATAGAAGACCCGAACAACAGGTGGTTTGAACTAGACAGCTCGAAATCAATAACACCACCTCCAAAAAATAGTCTAGAAAAACTCAAAAATGCAGCTGAGAAAAACAGAGCCAACCAATAGCTCGATATCACTGTGGGAGGTGGCGGCTGATCAAAACAGAGCTGACCATGCCATACAACAGCCAGCTGCCGTGCAACACGGGTGGCTGAGCGGGAAAGTGCCATAAAATAGGGCCCAAGCGCAAATCTCCAAAATAGGGTGGCTGATAAAAGCAATCCATACAACACGTCTTCTCAGGGAGTGGAGTGAGCACGAGTGAAGCAAAACGAGATGTTGCTATTGAAAAAAAGAGTGAATGAAGAACAACTCACACTTAGGGTTATGGACCCTCAAGCCAAAATAAAAAACCTAACAAGCCCCATAACCCAAGGGGGGTTTGCAAAAAACCTCTATCTCTTCCCCTTGGGTGAGGTGAGGTGTCCACACTAACCCACTACCAACATCTTACACAAACGAGTCTTGAGAAATACACTTTCAGCATGTCTAGGAAACACTTAAAACGGCGTTTACCATTTCAACTAGCTCCCCCTTATCCATCTCCACATGCAGGTCAGGTCATATTCTAGGGTGGGCAAGAAGGGGGGGAAGGTGGGGGCCGGGGGGGGGGGGGGGGGGGGGGGGGGGGGGCGGTTATTCAGCTTGGTGTTTGCTGGTCCTGGGAAGGAGGAACTGTGTTCTTCTGATACTGTCGATATATAATACATTAAGATGGCTTATATGATTTTTCTACATCAACAGACAACAAACAAGTAGGACTGCACAAGGTGCTCTCTCCTTTCAACATTGAAACCCCCCTGCTTGTGGTCAGTTATTACAGCTCATCACCAACAGCAACAACCAAGAAACAGCCTCACACCCCCATGTGCTCTAGATCTTCTCAAGTAGGCAATCCAGCTGCACTATAAAAGCATCATTCCTGGCATACATCCAAGGGTACTAATTCCTTGCACTTAAGAGGTGGGTTTCTTTCAAGGACTTGAAAGTGTCTAGATTATCACTCAAGAGGTCCTTAAACTATCAGATGACTATCAGAAAAAAGTCTCTCATGTCGAAAAAATGTATAAATTGTGAAACATAGGAGGGCTGGAGAACAGAGAAATGAGGACAAAACAATGAAACATTTTCCTAAGCCCCAATTTTCCATGAGATAGAAAGGGAAAACACATTTATGATATCTAAGGGGAGCCAGTTGAAAGAAAATGATAAATTTCTGAGAATAGGTTATGGTTTAAAAATGAAAGTTTGCAACATGGACGTGAGAATGTAGTTGTCTTGTTTCTGTCCCATGTATATTTGAAGGTGCTCTCCATCTCCCGAAAATTTGTTGATGAAGGATGTCGAAACTCAAAGAATGTCACTGTAGTCACGAATTAAATGAAAACAAATGATAAGAACCTGTGGTCCAACAGTTGATTCCAGTCCACTTCTTCCTCTTCACAAGCCCCACATTCTAATAGCCTGCATTATATAGGTTCCAAAATTAGTAGCCAGTCAAATTGTACATATTTATAATCTTGCAACTTGACTGTGAATTCTTACCTTTGCAGCAATAAAAGGTCATCCCCCTCAGCCCAGTCACCAGACGCTACCATAGATGATGCCAAAGTATAATACCTGAATTCAGGTGAATCCAAAAATGTACGTCAGAATTGAATACATTCATTTAAGCTATATCTAATATTACATGAAAAAAACTCACTACTTACCATTCTGCACAACAGGCACCATGACCATGGGTGCCTATGTCATCAGCTATCTTCTCCCAGTTGATATCATGCCGCAGCTGATACATGAACATAATCTTATAAGAGACTCAACTACAACAATTATATTTGTCATACCCACACTGGCCTAATAATGCATATCTTCTGAAAGCCTGACTGAAATCCTCCCTGTGATAAAATGAGTTGCATACAATTCGGTGGTCATCCTTGTTTGGCATATTCCCAAGAGTTGCCTTTGTCCGCACACATGTATGCACCAAATCGCAAAGATTCTGTAGCTCAGCTTGAGTCCAAGAACCTGCAATAAACATAAGAACAATGTTCAAGAGTTGCCTGAGTTTTTGCTTGGGTCTGCAATACTGAGTACCACCCTTCCAGAAGCAGA
The DNA here is from genome assembly GCF_047967505.1 of Dipteris shenzhenensis. Taxonomy (NCBI): domain Eukaryota; kingdom Viridiplantae; phylum Streptophyta; class Polypodiopsida; order Gleicheniales; family Dipteridaceae; genus Dipteris; species Dipteris shenzhenensis. The sequence continues at coordinate 38,528,875 of NC_141628.1, read as the reverse complement.
AATCACACAATACTGAACCTACAAAGCTTGTCATCTACTATATGCTCAAAATTTTTCATTAAATACAGAATAGACGTAGTAGGGGGCACCAGATAGAGGAAGGGGCATGTGGTATGGGATGCATGTCTTGACCTTGAGCTGAGTCGCTCTTGTGATGGTCTAGACCTTAGGCTCCAGTTGGCTCGACATACTGGGACTATTGTTGGGAGGTGAGCTGCTACTATAGGTTATTTTGCGGGACTGTCATGTGGTATCTAGACTCTGTCTTGGAGTTGTTATCCCACCGAGGTCAGAAGGGACTTGACTTGGTTAGGGCTGTTGTCACGGGGACGTGAATTTTGGTAACCGTGACTCTACCCTTGGCTTGGGGGACTAGCCTAGGCGAAGTAATACTTCCCAAAAGTCCATGGGAATGCATCCAATGCCTAGGTGCAATCACTAGGCCCAAATGTTAGGCTAATGCTAGAAAAGAGGGGTCTGAATGTTGGGCCCAAGGGGAGACCAATGTGTCATTGGTAAAGTGGGTTAGAGCTTTTAAGTGTGTCATTGGTTGTAGGGGTTAGGACTTTAATGAAGGGGGGAAAATGTGCCACATGGCAATTTCCCATGCACCCTTCTCCCCAAAGCACCCTACATCCAACGTTTGGGCTGAATCCTTCATTGTGTACGGATTTTTGGACACCTCTTTCTCTCCCATCACACATTTTTTAGGCCTCTTTTTCTCTCTACCTTGTGCACGCATCCCTAGGTGCCTTAATTGCTGCTGTACTGAATCCGTACCTCTCCATATGGCTCATTTATTGCTGTATGGACAGCATTTATTGCTGTACGAATCCTTATTGCTGCTGCACGGATCTCATCTTGCTGCTGGCACACATCCCAAGGCTGCTCCTCTACTCTAGAACCCCTAGCACGCAGTCCCAGGCTCGTTTTTGCTGCTGTACGGTGTTTCTGCAACTGGCAAGCAACCAGAGGTAGTTTCTGGAAGCTGTGCGGGCTGTTGGTGCACCTCTCAAGGCCTTGTAGCTGATGGACTAGCATGTTCCTCACCTGTTTTGGCCTCTGCACCCATGTGCCTTCCTCTTCTTTCTGTTCTCAGCTCCCAGAATCTTTCTCTCTCACATTCTCTCTTTTCCCTTGGCTGGAAGTCTTTTCTACACCCACGAGGACTTGGACAAAGGATAGGTGCAGGGATAGGGCTTGCCCCTCTTCCATGGACGGTGAAAATGGATATTCTGACTTCTTGTTTGATTTCATTTGTCATTTTTGAAGTTGTTATTGCTTATGTTTGCTTCGGGGCTCTCTCTAGACCATACAGGTTGTAAACAGACACCCGGCCACAAAGGGTGTGCCTAGAAAGTGCTAGAGGGACAGTGTATTGCAGTTCTTATGCCTTGAGGCTGTTTGAGTATTTTCTGGGACTCAAGGAATGCATTGCCACTTTCGATGGGGCACAATCAGTGTGGAATGCCCTAGCTATGCCTTGACAGTTGGGTTCTAGTGACACCTAGGAATTGGATGCATTCTAATGCCAAGTATTGGCTTCAGCAGTGGACTGCTAGTGTAGCAGAGTGCCAGAGTGAGCCCTTGATGTAATTGCACAATTGCCATTGCCTGAAGAATTAAATAAATACCAGAAGGGGCGCCAAAGTGTTTGGGGCCAATCGGTGTCCTTGGTGTTTGGTGTCTGAGCAGGGGCACTCTAGCCTCACCACAAGTGTGTTTAAAGTTTGTCTTTCCAGTGGAATTTAACTAATGGAAGTGGATTGAAATGTTGCAATGTGGCTGTGAATGAAGTGTATCCTAAGTCAATTAAGGTTTACTGCCCTTTAAATTACTGAAGGCCGGTTTCAGATGTTCATTTGGTATCAGATCCAGCTTCTAGCTTGAAGAGCCTCTTGCTTGGGAAAGCAAGAATTCCCACCTGTGTGCTTGCCCTTGTGAGGGATGCAAATGTTACAGGCAAAAAATAGCCAAAAGAGATGGAAAAAATCCTAGTTGAACAAGCCAAGTTGTTGATGAGACTCTCTGCCTATGGAATAGGCTGGTGCCAGGCTTTGGATCAGCATAGATTTGTGTCAAAGGGAATCTTGGAAACGAAATCATCTGCCAGCAGTGCATAGCAGTCCTAGTAGCAGTCGATCTGCCTTGGGTTGCAAAGAGCCCATGAGAACAACTCTCAGCTCGCAGCATGGTGATTAGCAAGCATCTTACTGAAGCCGTGCTGGCTGCTATGCTCTGACTAGTAGAAGACTTTGTGTGTTGCAAATCACGCTTGCTATAACCAGCTGATGGAGGCTTTGATCTGACCATGCAGCTGAACTGAAAATACAGCAGTTCAAGGGGTTCTAGCGCTCTATTCAAAGCTGAATTACTAGTTTAAAATGGCTGTGGGGAAGGAACATTTGCAGAAACATGTTGCAACGAAGTTACCCTACTTCTGAATGTGTGATTTGGGCCACCAAGGAGGTAGATGCTTGCAGGACAAGGGAAAAACTGCAGCGTGTGTGGTCTGTTTGGAGAACAAGCTGAAAGTACAAGACTTAAGTGCAACTGGAATTGTATGCTCTTGCACAGCATGCATCAGTGGATGTGTAGACCATCCTGCCAGGACTTCTGAAGGATTCTCATCATTCGGCCAATGAGAAATTTCTACTTCAGATCCAATGGGCTCATCCTCGATCTCAATCAAGGAATGATCTAATGATGGTGTAGTATCACTTCCACAAACTGCCATAATTCCTCCCGGAAAGGAGTGATTAGAACATATCCAAAGATCATCATTCCAGGTCTGAAGAGAAGCTGAAATTGATGGAGGCACTAACAAAAGGAATCAGCTGGTCAACACCAGCTTCAGGAGTAAGAAACGCTAGCTCAACTGAAACGAAATCAGCAGTTAGATGCTTCTGTGAAATAGCAAATTGAAATCAGGTGCTCCTTCGCTGCAAGATTTTGGACAGTAGGTGCTGGCAGAAGCTGCTGCAGGCTGCTGCATGGCTTTCTGGTCCACGCACGAGCATGCAAGCATAGATCTCAATGCATGGCTTTCTAGCCCATGCATGGGCATGCAATCTTTGTATGCAAGCATAGATCAGCATGCATGGCATTCTGACTCATGCATGACGTTAAGATCTAAATCTATGGCTTTCCAGCGCATGCATAAATGTTTGCATGCAAACTGATAGATCTTCATGTGTAGCTTTCCGGCCCATGCTTGAGCAATCACTGCATGTAAGCTCAGATCATCAACACATGCTCCCCAACTAGACTTTAGCATGCACATGCAACTCCATAAGTATGCATGCATACCAAAACTTCAAGTCCCAATTAGGTAAATACTTGCAAAACAAGGGAAGGGATTGCATGCGACTGCATGCAGCAGATTACCGCAAAAAGATGGGCGACAATCCCACACAACTTCTCCACAAAATGTTTGCTAGTTATTAGACAAAAAAAGGAAGTTCAAAAATTTCCTGTTTGTGCACACGGTAAACTCCAGTTTGATTTAGATAACCTCTTGTGTTCATGAAGTGTGAATCGTCCTTGAGGACTGTTATGAGGGAGACAATTCGACACGCGTCTGATGCCCCAGGGTGTTCAGTATGTAAAAGTCCCCTACATACATGTATTCAACAAAGGTCTTTTAAGTATCCCTTATACACCTTATGTGTATTTCCTCAAACTCCATAAGAAAATAAAACCCCTTTTGTTGAACTCACATGCTATCTTACATATTGCTTAGTGACTCCTTGGGAATGATGCCTGCCCCATGTACAAACATCGTAGCATTCAAAGTAAACATTCTGCCATAAACCTCTACTTTAAACGGACGGAGAAGCAGTAGAGGAGTTCTTGACTATGATCAAAACCTGCCTCCATGGTGAGCAACTAGATTCAAAGACTTTGGCAAAGCTTATTCTTAGCAAGATGCCCCGCACCCATCACGGTTTTATCACAACAATGACCACTCATCAAAGGAGCAGCCCAATCATGTTTGAGGAACTGGCTCATGACATGTGAATGCAATTGAAGATGGCAAATGAAGATGTATGACAAGGTTGAGTTGGAAAAGGCCTTTAGCGCTTAGTAAAAGGTAAAGGGATAGGAAACCCACGATCTCCATAGAAAAAGAGTTGTCAAAAGGAAGGGCCTTCTGATTCAAAGAAGGAGAAGAAGATCGAGTCATTATACTGCAACAATGGGACACTATGCCAAGGCACCCCTTTAGGTATTTCTTTATTGATTGGAAGGCCCACGAATCCAAGTTACACGAAGGATACCATTCCTCTTGCATCATGGGCATTCCACAACCCATTTGGCATCAACATCCCATGCATAACCTCTGTTGTGCACTACTCTCACCAATCACAGTGATAGGCATCCATTCCTGTTCCAGATTACTTGCACTCAGCCTGGAATTGTTACTAGCAGGCCACTCTTACTTGGCCACCTAACTGCTCAGAGGTGAAAGGGAGTATGTATGCATAGTTTGCATCAAAGGAAAACTTGAACAGGGAGAAGACCACTACTGTGAGACCCCCCATGTGACCAGAGCTTCAATGAATCCAACCAGCTCTTCCAATACAGCTCACAACCGGGAACCCAAAAAAAAATCTCTGTGTCTCCATCCTAGAGAGCAACACAACGTTGTGCCAAAAACTGTCCAGCTGGAAAGACTCCCAATAAAACACGCCATAGAAACACCTATTGCCGAAGAGGAATTTTTGCTTTCCAAACCCCACTCAATCTTCTTCGCCACCACTTTGCCGTACTATTCATATGCCAATTTTTATTTGCCCTCCGTGCAGCCCAAGGCAAAGGCAAAAGAACTTTATAGAGCACTCAAACTGTAATATTGGACAGCCGCAAAGGACGACATGTCGATCCTGGCAAATGAAGAGTTCAGTCGTGCAGTCGATCCTCCACTTCCCAAGCAGGTACAGGAGTAAAATTCTGCCACCAGACGATAATGCAATCCAAGATTGTATTTTGCAGCAGCCTGAGGGAAAGAAAGAGGGGTCCCATCATCATGAACAATATCTAAAACCTTTAGACTCAAAAAATAAGACCGTCGAGGCTCTTGCAAGGCCAGCGGAGGGAAAAAGACCCGAGACCAGTGTACACTTTCAGCCCTCAAGGAATTACCCCGTAAAGTATCCCGGCCATCCCATTCCAAATGCGAAAGAACATGTTTCCAATCCATCAACATATTGGAAACTAGAGGGCAACCTTTGATTTTCCCTTGAAGAGCACCGACAAGAAAGTCCCAGGGAGTGGGCTGCCAAAAACCAAAAGCAGAAGTAGTAATCTAAGAAAGCAAGTAATCATGGCAGCCCATGGCTGTGATCCTTGCAGAAATTGCAGCATCATGTTGCCCTTGTGAGCCAGAATATGCACATGAAGGTTCAAAATGTTGAGGCCTCCATGCATCTTAGGTGAACATAGATGCTGCATAGAAAGCAAACCCAAACTCTTCTTGCCATGTTTGGAGCGCCAAAAAGTCTCCATAACCATGGACATGAAAACTGTCAAATCCCCTTTGGTGAACATAATCAAAGGCAGATAAAACTGTATATATGCCATCAATATAGATTGCACAATACGACTGACATGCAAGGGCCAAGTAGCAAGCTTCCAATATTCCAGCTTCTTTTTTAATTTTTCAAGAACCCAATGAACTTGCTGATGACGCGTGATCATCCAACCAAGAGGGTAACCAAGACGACGGATCAACTGAGTAGGTTGGATAATATCACCCGGCCATAAAAGAGAATGCCGATCTTTAGAGTGCAAAGGCAAGAGCTTGGACTTCTGAAAATTCACATGAAGACCAGCAACTAAACCATAAAGAGAGAGAGCATGCATCAAAGAAGAGAGATCCTGCTGCGTATTCCGAGGAGTAAAAAAGAAATCATCAACATATGCCTGAGCAATCATAATACCACTCCCCAGAATTTCTAATCCATGAAGCATGTCCATGGCAACCAAATGATCCATATATTGTAGCATAGGATGGGTGGCAATGGCATAAAGCAAGGCACTAAGTGGACAGCCCTGCCGAACCGAACACCGAAGGGTCCACGCTTCAGAAAGATCCACAGACAGTATACAAGCCGCCTGACTGTCACTATAAAGCCAATAAATAATATGCTGCAATTTTTTGCCAAAACCCAATGCTCGATAGTTTGAGCAATAAAATCCCATTGGATTGTGTCAAAAGCCTTGGCAATATCAACCTGCAGTAATAAAACATCCTGATCAGTATATTTGGCATATTCTATGCCAACATATGCATTAGCAATATTATCTGTAATATGCCGGCGAGGAACAAAACCATACTGAGAAGGATGAAGGCCATCATGCAGATATCCTTTAATGCGAACAACCACCATTTTAGTGATGATCTTATAAATAACATGCATAAGAGTGATGGGCCTCCAATCAGCCAAGGAGTCACATATTTGCTTTTTAGGAAGCAATTTGACAATGCCCTTTCTCCATGAATGTGGCAAATGCTGATTTTCCCAAGCAAAATCGATCATGCATAAGAGGGGCAGCTTTAGAATATCCCAGTATCAAGAAAGAACTCAATAATGAGACCATCCCATCCTGGAGATTTCCATCTACCATAGGATTTCAAAGCATCAAATAGCTCCCGTTCAGTGAAAGGCACTTCCAAATTGACAGCTTGTGTAGGAGAAACAATGGGATAAACATAACGAAGGAGCTCAGCTCTTGCTGAAATAACCTCTCGAGAAGGAAGACCTTCCATGCCAAACTGTGTAGAGAAATGAGCAACACATGCTGCAGCAAGTGGTGCCAGAGAGGAAGTCCAAATCCCATCAGGCATCAGAGTACGACAAATATTTGAAGATTGCCTCTTGGAATGTAAACTTTTAAAAAATTTCTTAGATGAGCAACCTTTATCCAAGAAAGCTTTCTGCCTCGCACGGGTTTCCCATTTAGATACTTTCCTAAGGTCATTACTTTGCAAACAAAATCTAGCCTGGCAGATCAAGTCATTTTCTTCCCTGGAGAGAGGCCTGGAATGATTCGGCTTAGTTAATGATTGACAATTTTGTTTTGCTCGAGCCACATTTGCTCTTCTACCTAGACCAGCAGTGTTTGGCAAGTTTCATTCATGAGGTACTTAGACACCGCGAGAGGATACTCCAAGCATGGAGACAGGAGCAGACTTCTTCCTTGGCTGATCCGTCTCAGAGCTCTATCACGGAGTTCTTTAAGCCAGATTACATGGACCCCCACGAGACGAGGCCTCGATATGGCCGTGACCCTGAGCTTGTGACCCGACAGCTCAGACAGAGGGTCAACACAGATCACACTTGGGGACATCCCCTCCTTGTTTAGAGTCGGAGCCCGACCGATGGGGGTCACAGTAGCCCTGGTCAGACGCAGAGCTACGACGTGCCAGTACTGCACCTTTGAGTGGCCGACAGGACTCTATTGCCGACTTCATGCCTCCACAGCCTCATCCATCCTGATATCCTGCTGCTGTTGCTGATGATGATGATGATGCTGAGATTGATATATCATCGACCATCGACATGACTATGTTGTACTTAGTACTTAGTACTGCCATTCTGCATTTTTGCATTTTGCATTGGTATGGATGCTCGTTTAGTAGCTCCACTACCACAGCTCGTATCTGGATTTTCACAATCTCATAGACCCATCGGTCTTCCGAAGACTTTAATAAACTTTCTTTCTTTCTTTCTTTCTTTTTTTCATATAATTTTTACCATAATCCCTGATAACAGATTGCATTCTGGCAACAAAAGCAGTCCAGGCATAGTCCAAGTCAATGAGACTTTGACGAGAAAGAGGCTGACACACATCATAGACCAAAGCCTTGAAGGCATCATGCTGCAAGTAACTGTTGTTCACAATAAGCATCCTTCTGTGTGACAGGAAATCATCTGGCATGTCATGGAAAGAAATCCTCAACCATAGAGGGAAATGATCTGAATGCACAAAAGTGTAATTCACCCACATTTTTGTGGTCAAAATGTCACAATGTTGTGGATTGATCCTGTACCAACGATCCACGTGTGCCTAATACGAGGAAATTGCATTATGCTGAAAAGTGAAGCTTGGCAAAGAAGGCTGAGTTTCTTTCCAAAGATCAACTAGTCGAAGCTGAAGCAAAAGCTCAGACCAATGATCCCGTTCATAGGCCGACATGTGTCTTACCAGATGTATTATCTCTTGGCTGAGGCGCATTATTAAAATCACCACAAATGAAAGCATAATGACACCAGGGATAGCTCTGCATATCCTCCCATATCAGACCTCTACCACAAGATGATTGCAGTGTTAAAGTGCGAGGAAGCTTGCTGAAAAATGAGATCAAAGAGAGAGAGAAGGAGAGGAGCGAAGAGACACGTTGAGAAGCCAAAAGAGTAACTTGCATTAAAACTGAAAACTGCATACATACATAGGGCGCCTAATGTTAGGGCCTCATTTATTCATACCACTCTTTGTACCTTAACAATTGGTACACATTTATTGTACTACCCTTCATTTATTTGCTGCCCCCTTGCACATTAGATTGACATCATTATTTTAACTCTCACACTCCCCCTTAATGATCAATCTGTTCTCTTTTACATTCATCATGTTTCTGAATTTTTCCAACTTATCTCGAGACAATGCTTTAGTAAGCATGTCTGCTGCTTGATCTTCAGTAGAGCAATAAACCAGCTCTATCTCCTTTGCTTGCACCTTCTCACGAACATAATGATAATGAATTTCAATATGCTTCGTCCTTGCATGGAATACTGGATTTTTAGCTATCTGAATACAGCTTTGATTGTCACAATAAATCACTGTTGCACCTGCCTGTACTTCATGTATTTCAGCCAATAAGCACCTCAGCCACACTGCTTCACAAACGGCACTTTTTGCTGCAATATACTCAGCTTCAGTAGAGGATAAAGCAACCGTGGGCTGCTTCTTACTCTTCCATGAAATAACTCCAGAGCCAAGTGAGAAACAATATCCTGAGGTAGATCTTCTATCATCAACACTGCTGGCCCAATCAGAATCACAATAACCAGCCAGCAATAAATCACAAGATGCAACAAATTCGAGACCATAATTATAAGTGCCCTTCATGTATCTCAACAACCGCTTTGCTGCCTTCATGTGGCTTTCCTTTGGATCTGCCATATACTGACTTAGAGCACTCACTGCATATGAAATATCCGGCCTCGTGATAGTAGCATAAATGAGACTGCCAACCAGTTTCCTATAACCTGTGCCATCCACTTTCTTTTCATCTACACGTGAGGTTAGCTTCTCATTCAATTCCATGGGGGTGTGCATTATTTTTGAATCAGCCATTTCAAATCTTTCAAGTACATCTTTCACATACTTGGATTGGGTAAGAAACATACTGTTTTCCTGCCTCCAAACTTCAATACCAAGACAGTAATGAAGCTGTCCCAAATCCTTCATGTCAAATTCAATTGACAAGCTCTTCTTTATGCGCTTAATCAATGAGGTGCTGCTTCCTGTGATTACCAAATCATCCACATAGACAATGATCAATAATAAATCTGCATTTTCATGAAAGACATAAAGGTTGGAGTCATTCTTACTCCTCATGAAGCCATTCTTTGTGAGATACTCATCAATCCTTGAGTACCATGCCCTGGGAGCTTGTTTCAAGCCATACAACGCCTTCTTAAGCTTGCACACAAGCCTCTCCTTGCCTTTGATTTCAAAGCCTTGGGGCTGTTGCACATATACCTCCTCTTCAAGAATGCCATTGAGAAAGGCAGACTTGACATCCATTTGTGCGACAGACCACCCATGATGAGTGGCCACTGCCAAAACCAATCGTATGGTTGTCATTTTTGCAACTGGAGCAAATGTCTCCTCATAATCAATCCCTTCTTTTTGCACATAACCTTTAGCAACCAGCCTTGCCTTGTACTTGTCCAAGGTGCCATCTGCCTTGTACTTGATCCTGAAAACCCACTTAGTACCAATGGCCTGCTTCCCACGAGGTAGCTCAACAAGTGTCCAAGTGTTATTCTTCATGATAGAAGAGTATTCTTCTTCCATTGCTTCTTTCCATTTGCTGTTTTTGATTGCTTCAGAAAATGAAGTGGGTTCATCATTAGAAAGAACTTTTGCCATCAAAGCAAAGTTCACATGTGACGTACCTTTGTCCTTGATTCTTTGTGATCTTCTCAGCCCATCATTGCTACTTTCAGCCTGCTCCAAAGTACTACTATCTTCAATAGTTTTAATATACCATCTGGGCAATTTCTTCACACTTTGTGGATTGTCTGCATCAACACCATCCATGGGAACCACATTTGGAATATTTGGGACTGTTTCATGCACATCTTGAGGCGGAATGCCTTCATTGATACTCGCTGGCCTGTTTTGAGCTGCCTTGAATCCTTCATCTTTCTTGTCACCCGTCTCTTCATCAACCTCAAAGAAAATGAGGGGATCTTCATCTTCTTCCACCAAATGAAAATCAGCGCTGTTCTTTGTCTCATCAAACAACACATCACGTGTGATTATAACCTTCTGACTCACAGGGTCATAAAGTTTGTAAGCCTTTGAACATGTTGCATATCCAATAAAGATACACTTAATTGATTTATCATCCAATTTCTGCCTGTTTTGCTTGTGCACATGAGCATATGCCAAGCATCCAAACACACGAAGATGAGACACATTTGGTTTCTTACCATAATAGACTTCCTCAGGAGTCATACCACCAAGCGCTTTTGTTGGAGATCTATTCTGCAAATATATGGCTGTGTGGACAGCCTCTGCCCAAAACTTACGTCCCAATCTTGAATCTTTGAGCATGCATCGTGCTCCTTCCACCCCAGTGCGATTCTTTCTTTCCGCTACTCCATTTTGTTGAGAGCTATAAGCTGTAGTAAGTTGATGAAACATACCACTTTCATTGCATAACAAATCAAACATGAACTCACCTCCTCTGTCTGTGCGGAGAGTCTTCACTTTCATACTTGTTTCATTTTCCACATAAGATTTCCATTGCTTGAACACATCAAGAGTTTCACCCTTACTTTTGAGAAAATACAGCCAGCACTTGCGTGAATAATCATCAATAAGGGACATAAAATAACGTGATCCACCAAGTGAATTCACTTGAGCCGGTCCCCACAAATCACAGTGTATCAATTCAAGTTTTTGCGTTGCTCTCCATGAGCTTGCTTTTGGAAATGGAGTCCTTGCATGCTTGCCCAAGGCACAAGGCTCACATACACCCGGTATCTCACCAATCTTTGGGATTCCTGTGACCATGCCATTGTCAAATAAATACTTAAGTGCTTTCATATTTAAATGACCATACCTCCTATGCCAAAGCTGAGAGGTTTGCTCCGTTGGAGACATCAATACTTGCTGGTCACTCATAGTAATTAGCTTGTACAACCTGTCATTGCTGCGTATGCCACGAGCAACTTCTTTTCCCTCATTCTTGAGGTCTTTTATGATGAAGTACTCCTTGAAAAACTCAACACTCATGTGCTGATCTGTTATGCAGCCCACAGAAAGCAAATTTCTTGCCAAATTAGGAATCCACAAAACATTTTTAAGAGTACCAATCTCACCATTTTTGAGCTTGATAGGTATGTCGCCATATCCGTGAATGTTTTGTGTGGAATCATCACCCAAAAAACACTTTGTTACTGCCTTCTTCATCAACATACTTAGAAAACCAATCACCATTGCCGGTCATGTGTGCTGTGGCACCCGAATCGACATACCATTCCCCACGATAGTGGGACTGTTTTGTATGATCAGCCATCAACAAAAACTCATCCTTGCTATTTCTTTCATTATTCTGATTTCCTTCTCCCGCAAAGTTGTTGCTATTTTGCCTTTGCCAATTTGAGAAGCCTCTGCCTCTCCCTCTTGATTGTTGTGCATGCTGTTTTATGCGACATTCACTCTCCACATGACCATCCTTCCCACAATAGTAACACGGGCCTCTTCTTGAAGTGTAGGAGCTGCGTCCTCTTCCACGAAAGTTGCCTCTATATCCTCCTCTTCCTCGAGGGGCAAATTGCCTTCTTTCTTGATAGGAGTTCGAATCTCCCCCTTCTTCATGCCTGCCCTGATTTTGCCTTTCATTGTTTCGATTCCATCCCCCTCTTCCACGGCCACGCCATGGTCTTCCTCTCACGGTGAATGCTTCATCTTTGTTCTTGGAACTCTTCGTCCCGCTTCCTTGTCTTCTTAACTCTTCTTGTAGCAAGAGAGCACTCAACTCCTCAAAGTTAGGAGTGGTCTCCCTCACCATTAGGGAAGTCACCAAATGTTGCCATGGTGAATTGCTTTCATTCATAGTAAGTCCATTCATGGTTATGCTTACCATATCCACATCTGTTACAACCTCATCGACTGAGAGCAATTGGTCAGTGATATCTTTCAAACGAGTCAAATAGGCAGTGATTTGCTCATTTGGTTCCTTCTTAAAAGCATGCAACTTTTGTTTAAGGAACAACAACCTTGTTGTATTTACTGATTCAAATAGAGTTTGAAGAGTTGTCCATGCTTCATCTGGAGCTGTAGCACCACTTATTTGAGGAATGATGCTGTCCTTCACATTCATGTTGATGTAACAAAGAGCTTTTTGAGCTCTTTTATCAAATTTTGCTTGAACTTCAAGTTCTTCTTCATACCTTTTATCCTCAGCCCTCTTTTCTTGAGGTGTCATATTGGGCACCGTTACTGGCTTCATCACATCAGGCCTTTCATCTTTGCCTTCTACAATCTCCCACAAGTCTTTCAACTTTAAGAGATTCTTCATCTTAAACTTCCAAATTGGATAGTTTTTGCCATCAAGCTTCCCACTTTCTGGGAGCACAAAATCAACCTTGCTGTCCGCCATTTTGACTGAATTACAGCAAGCAACAAATTAGAATAATCACCCCAAAATACACTTCAAACACGCAGCGGATACCTTACTATTTTGGGGTCTTCAAATCCTCAATTTTAGAGGTCTTTGCCTGGTCTTTTGGGCTGCAAATCTTCTTCACTTTCATGCCTTCATGGCACTCAATCTTGGGCTGTTCTTCGCTGGTCTTTTTCTTCATTCATTGACACGTGTTGCAAACACATATGGGCTGCCCTCTCTTCGTGGCTTCACCTACCATAGGGCTGCCCCTTTTCTTATGTACTTGTTTCTCGCTTGATCTTCAATCAAGCCATGCGGGCTGTTGCATCTCTTCCTTGGAGTCAAGGGCTTCATTCTTCGTCACTTGTGTGGCGTTTCTACCCATCAAACTTGGGCACTTTCTCGCCATAACACGGCTGATTGCTTTCTCACCTTCTTGGGGCTGATTCGCACTTCGTTCATGGGCTGGAAATTCAATCCAACATGCCCACGCTGTTCCACAAAACTTGTGGCTTCAAAATTCTTCACAAACAGGGCTGATTTCATCACAAAAACAGGGCATATCTTTTCTCCATCATCTCGGGGCTGTTTGCTTCCATTTTGGGGGTCAAAACCAGGGCTGAAACCCTAATTTCGAGATAGTTCAGATCCATTTACTGATTTCTTCCACTTAGGGCCTGATTTTTCATCACTTTTAGGGTTGAAAACTGCGCAGAAACCCTAATTCCGGGATCTTTTACCTCCTTGGGCTGATTCTCTCCACTTTTAGGGTTGATTTCAAATCTACTTCATAGCAAGGATCTTCTCCTTTGTTGCTGAAGCAAAACCCCTCTGATTTGGGGCTGATTTTCATCAATTTTTATTGCAAAAACCCTAATTTCGAGATTTTCTTCAAAGTTTTTGAAACTTTTTCAGAATTTCTTCTTCAATGTTGGTCGTTTTGCCTCATAGACTGCTGCTGAACAAGGGCGACCTAAAAACGCCTCCATTTTTAAGGTCAAAATGACAAAAAACCCTAATTTTGAGATTTTTCAGATTTCGCCCAAATTTTTTTTCTGACTTTTTCATATTGTTTTTGGTGAATGCTGATGCTGAAGGCTTCTCCTACAGGGCAGCTACAATGCGATTTCAAAACGCTTGGTTTTAGGGCTCGAAACCCTAATTTTCGTCACTTTTTGGGTGCAAAATTTCTGCACGTGTTCTTCCCTTGCATCGCTTCACTTGGGCTCCTTCTTTCCTTACTTGTAAACTGAATTTTCTGATCAAATAACAGGCTGATCACGCAAAATCTTCATATCTTCGCTTTCTGGAATCCTCTTTCAACCTTCTTCGCGTCAAACTGTGCGCAATCACGAGGGAATCGCTTCTATCCAACTCTCATGCACTCTTCCTGCTCTGATACCATGTTAAAGTGCGAGGAAGCTTGCTGAAAAATGAGATCAAAGAGAGAGAGAAGGAGAGGAGCGAAGAGACACGTTGAGAAGCCAAAAGAGTAACTTGCATTAAAACTGAAAACTGCATACATACATAGGGCGCCTAATGTTAGGGCCTCATTTATTCATACCACTCTTTGTACCTTAACAATTGGTACACATTTATTGTACTACCCTTCATTTATTTGCTACCCCCTTGCACATTAGATTGACATCATTATTTTAACTCACATGCAGGGCATAAACCAAGGCGAATTCAAAAATCTCGCCTTGAATTAGACGCTACATAACCATTCACCTGCCATTTGCATCATTGTATGCCACTACAGGCTGCAAATCATGCCTTATCAAAAATGCTATACCCAAGAAGGAATACTGCCCAGCATAAAAAATATCATATCCATTAAAGTGACCCTGTTGTCCAGCATACATGTGTTGATTGTGCTCTTGCAGAGTCACAATGTCAAGCCTGAAACTGTTTACACACACACACACACATACACATTGAGCCCGTGTTCTTCAAAGTGGGCTTCTACCAACATTTTCATTTTTAACACATCCTCAGTGATGGTAAACTGTAGTTAGCCACACACACACACACACCCTTTAGGGCAGATCTGCCAATGTGGGGACTATAATGCTACTTGCAACAAATGGTGCTGCACATAACCAATCCTAGCAAACCAATCGATCCGCATAATCCTCCCCCAAAATAAATGCTTCTCTTATTTTTTTTAAATTGTGGCCGACTCCCAAACTATGAATACACAAGAGAAGCTGCAACCACAAATCGTAATGGTAGCCTCACAAAGTAGGAGAATCTAGGCTATAAACCTACATTTTGGATAAATTTTTAGCCCAAAAGTGCTTCTAGAGGAGAGCTAGCATGCATAGAATCCCACTAGAGACAAAATTTCATGAAAATAACAAGAGAAATGAGCTCATTTGCCGTTGTTCTTTGTTAAGTTCTCTTATTTTTTAATAGTATTCAATGTTAGGCATCATGTTGGGTTGGCAAGGCTTTTTGTTGATGTTGTGTTGGTTTGCGATTTGTTTGCATATCCATACCAATGTCGTATGTCTTGATGAGTGACATATTTAACCACATCCCGCCACATGCCATCCCAAAACTCTGTCTGATTCTTTCATATCTTAGTGATACCAGCATAGGAGATCTCGCATTTCCTGCAAAACCAGCCGTTTATACTTTGAATCTGGCACAAGATAAATTTTGTCCTTGCAGTACAACAGCCCATTATGAATCTTTAATTCAGCATGCCCTTGGTTTGAAGGCTCTTGTAACTCCAGAAATATGGGAGCTGCCTTCGAATCCTGCATATACTCTTCCTGAATCCCATAAATCCAATCTTGATAGATGGTGGAAACGACAAACAGACTGCATGTGAAGAACAAGACTTTTCCAGAATGCAAATGTGTGCAATACATGCAGAATTTGAATGCCAATTGGCCCTCCAATGGGGAAGAGCGCCCTCGTGAGAGTACTTGTTTTTATTTCGACCTACATGCAAGGTCGGAGAGAGATGGCGGATGAATGCAATGTGGCAGAGAGAATGCTACGTGAGATTCACAATGAAAGGGTGATACCCTTTCATTAATGTCCCTTGAGATCACTCAAGTTCCATCTTCCCATTTACACCCCCTTATCCTATGACCCATGCACCGACCATTCAATGCACTCTAATGCACCCTTCCCTTTCCTATTGCCCCTAGGACCTAGACACGTGTGTGCACATCTTTATTACTAATCATTGGCCAATGTTACTTAGTTTTGCGGTATTATTTACACCACTTGATCAATCATAAATACAAACATATAACCGCACCATCAAATTGGCGCCTAACAATAATAAGGTTCTAATGACTATTAATTAACTAAATAATTATTTCTCATTTTATTACACTCCCTCCTGCTTGAATGAGCAGAAGTCCTCTTCTGAATTATTGCTTGTCTCCTCCTCTTACGTGCACTTTCTCTTATTACTTCAGCAATTGCATCGCCTCTTTATAATCTGCGAGTATCTATGGAAAATCTGAAAATAACTCTTCTTCCATCCATTGTGCATCACTAGCTGACTGGTTTTTAAACTGTTCTTTCCATGAGTAAATACATAAATCTGTTCTTTCCATGAGTACTCTTCTCTTTATGGTACACAATCTGTTCCGGAGTAAAAACTTCAGTCCCATCTTCAAGTTCAGGTTCTTCTTGATGCTGAGTATCCAAAAATGTATAAGTATCAACGTATCTCTTCAAATTGCTCACATGAAAGATATTCTTCATACGCCAATGGGCTGGTAATTTCAGCTCATACGCTTTGGATCCTTCTTCTGGATATAAAGCTGCTGAAAACCATAAAACTCCAATGCTAACTTGACATGTTTTGTACTTCCTCTCATTGACTTGATTCTTCTTTTATCAATCTTCAATTAAACTCAATCATCCTCCTTGTAATAAACTTCTTTTCTTTTTTATCGGCTGCCTTGGATTATTGAACCTAGGCCTTCTTAATTTGTTCTTTTACCTGATCAATAACCTATGACATATCCTCAGCAAACTGGTCAACAGCAAAAATTCGCTCCCCCGTGTCACATGCACCCCTGCACTTGGGTGCAACGTGACACACTGGCTACATCGACAAGTGCATTATAATTCCTAGATGGAAGATTTTGTCATATGCTGTGACCCCTTTGTGAGCCCTTGTCCAGGGACAGTCAGGCACAAGCTACGTAGGTCAATCTCTCAACCTTAGGTCAAGTAAGTAGTCAATTCTTGTTCACTAGTACCCACTGGAGAACAGTAGGTTAAGTGTTTCCATCTTATAGTTTAGGTCTTAGCCTAGGTTAGGAGTCCCTTTAGGGTCCCCAAAGGCTGGACAGGTAAGCAAGGAAGGCAGCCTCCAAAGGCTGCCTAAAAACTCCCCTGGCAAATGAGCCAAGGAGGGCTTTTTATAGGCTGGTTGTGGGCCAACCAGTCTGTAAAACAGACTGAGTTTGTCTGTTTACAGACTGGGTTGGCTCAGTCCAGCCCTATAAAGGGCCCCTTGGTTGCCCTGTTTTCTCATTCAGTTTGCTCCTACCTTCAGTTTTCCTACAGCTCCACTTCAGCCTCCTGTGCAGCCCCTAAGATCCTCAGATCTGGCCCTGCTCTAGCCTCAGTCCCTTGGCCATCAGTTCAGCCTGATCTGAAGGTGACCACGCAGCACAACTCTTTTACAGTTTACACAGCTCACTCTCAGCTCTATATTTCAATCATCACTCAGCTCTCTCATAGGATATATCACTTCTAGTTTTCACTCTCTCACTCACGCAGTAACCCTGCATTCCGGTAGACAGCGCAAGCCTCTTCCTTGCCTTGCAGAAGCGTCCTAGATCGTCACTATGGACAGCATCAAGGTCACGGTATTGGTCGGCGTTGCCTCTCAGGTCCTTGGGTCTACTATACGTGTGCACAGTGAGCTCTTCAGAAGCGCGTTCCGTGCTCTTTTGAAGAGTGTTCTTTGTATTTCTTAGTTCTCCAAGTATAAAGCAAATTCTCCCCTGATTGGGGGAGGGGGCCCTCAGTGGGTACAGGGACCCAATCGGTTGTTGACTCTACTCTCTCTCTACCCTCATCTCCTTTCTCTCTCTATGGTAAACAACGCTCATTCCTCGCTAAAGGTTTAAAGAAGATCTTGCTGTGAATTACATGATCAAATAACCGTTGCATGCGACATTGGTATCATAGCTTCGGTCTGTATCCAGCTTGACTACCGCAAGTGTATGGTTGTGCTGAGATCCGGAAAGGACACACAATCAAGCGCCATGGAAGGGTCAGGAAAAGATTTCAACCGCGAAGACTTTGAAGAGGAGAAAGACTACCAACAAGATACGCTTCCGCCAAATGCTCAAGAAGTGATGGCGAACCTTCTAGAGCAAAATCGGGTCCTGCTGCAGCAACTCAAAGAACATTCATCCCAGCTAGAAGAAAGCAGAAGACAGCTGGACCAGACAAAACAACGTCTAGAGGAAAAAGAAGCAGAAAAGCCGCTGGAAGGAAGAGGAACCAAAGATTTTGAAAAACTGCTCTTGTTGATGCGTGAGGAACACAAAAATGAGGAGGCACTGCGACGTGCAGAGCTCACCCAGACAGAGAGGCAACAAAAGCTAGACCGAGAGGCGATGCTTCTCCAACACAAACAAATGTTAGCCGCTATGCAGGCAAGTTTGAGCGCAACGGCCATCTCCGCCACAGCTTCGCCATTGTCATGTGCACGGATTGGTATCTGACGTGTACTGGGTACACAAGACTAGCTCAGGTAGCCTAGGGAGGCTTAGAGCTAGGCAGGCTTGATTCTCGGGTTGAGTGGCAAGGGTACAAACCAATTTGAGGTCTTCGCTATTTTTGGCGCTTGGGGCCCGAGTCTATAAAAGGGGCCCAGGGGGTTCAATTCCCAGAGAACCGATGGCAGCAAGTTTCGTTCCCAGGTGCTAGGTCTGATCCTGGATTGAGTCGCGGACGCGCGCCTGCATCTTAGCGTAGCCCCAAGTGTCATGTGCACGGATTGGTATCTGACGTGTACTAGTTACACAGAACTAGCTCAAGTTAGCCTGGGGAGGCTTAGAGCTAGGCAGGCTTGATTCTCGGGTTGAGTGGCAAGGGTACGAACTATTTATAGGTCTTCGCTATTTTTGGCGCCGGGGCCCGAGTCTATAAAAGAGGCCCAGGGGGTTCAGTTCTCAGTGTGCAGTTGGGAGCAAGTCTCGTTCCCAGGTGCTAGGTCTGATCCTGGATTGTGTCGCGGACGCGCGCCTGCATCTTAGCGTAGCCCAAGGCCCAGTGGCAGATCCAGGGCTTCACAGCGCCACCTGGTGGTATGGGACACCAGGCTGGTTGGGATCTGATTGGGAGTTCGTGCCGGTAGCTCAGCTCGTGGCTCGGGGGGACATCTTCTGATTCGGGATCATATCCCGTAGATGTCACGGTTGGGTGGTGAGCAGCCTGCTCAGTTCTGATGTTGTGTGTGGTTATTTTGTAGATCAGGGGTTTCAGGAGTGCTGGGATGTGTCAGTTGGTATCAGAGCCAGCTCCTGAGGTAGGAACTTCTGATGCGAGAAATTTGACGGATTTCTCTTCCAGGTATGCCCTAAAATTCGAGATCACCTGCTGCGTTTTTGCTGTCTACCTGGGGTAGGAGGGGTGAAGAAATATCTGGAAAAGGCAGGAAGAAGGAGAGACCTGATTCCGAATTTGCTGAAGGGTCTAAGTGAGAGAGGGAGTGAAGTGCTAGCTAGGAGCGTGTGGAAGAGAGGCGAAACAGGGCTGATAAGTAGGAGATGGAATCGGGATGCTGGTCAGGGCTGTAGAGAGGTAAGTGTCGCTGGTAGGTGAGGCTGAGGAGTGCGCCATCTGATGGTGCAGAAATCGGCCCAGGCAGGGGGTGCGTCAGGCTGAGCAGGGTGCGGTCAATAGCATCTAGGGGTGGCTGAGGTGCGAAAAAGCACCACCTTCCAAGCTTGGAAGGTGGCGCAGAAAAAAGCATCGACCCTTCAAGATTGGAGGGTGTGCATGCTAATTTTAGCCCCAAGCCCCAATTTTGGGAGGCCAGCTTTTCTGGAAAGCGTGGCTAGGCTTTTCTAGAAAGCACAGCCTCCAGAATAGCTGTGCTATCTTCTATAAAGACTGGCGAGACCTCAAGTCCAGCCATAGCCTCAAGCTTGACAGCGCAAGAACAGCCTGCCCCTACCAGAGTTTCGCCATCTAGTTACGGCTGCAATAGCAGCAGCTCTGCGACCTGCCTCTGCCTGAGATCCGCCTCCACGAAACGGCTGCAACAGTAGCAGCTATTCCGTACTGTACGGCCTGCAGCGGACCTGCAGAAGGACCCCATCACCTACGCGAGCTGATCGTTGGTGCACGACATCTTCTTTTTCCAGCCAGCTTCTCTGATTTCGCCACATCTTGGAGGGACGGTTTCTTTCCTCTACTCTTCTCCTTCCAGTTTCGATTCTCCCAGCTATTTCTCTCAGCCTGTAATCGAGTTAGTATTCAGCCATGTCTGATGCTCCGAATCCCGAGTTCACTATGGGAGAGCAGGAATTAGATTACACTCCAGTGGGAGAGGATGATCAGGGTCTTTATGACGACCTGATCACTAAGAAAGCCTTCAGTGAGTTCACGACTGCTCTAGATGGTAAATTTGAGCAGGTCAACGCTAA
Organism: Dipteris shenzhenensis; assembly: GCF_047967505.1. Classification (NCBI taxonomy): domain Eukaryota; kingdom Viridiplantae; phylum Streptophyta; class Polypodiopsida; order Gleicheniales; family Dipteridaceae; genus Dipteris; species Dipteris shenzhenensis. Next base: position 38,508,316 of record NC_141628.1, on the reverse strand, counting down.
TCAATCGGGGTTGACACAGCAACTCCAAGGGATACAAGCTACTTTGACTCTTCTGGCTAGCACGGTTCAGGCACTCACGCATGTGGATGCCATGGCCTCCGTGCTAGGCCCGAATATCACTCCGGATCCCTTTCCAGGTGACCAGAAATCAAGAACAAAGGAGGTGGTTGACACTTGGTTGCACAAGTGGCAAGTACACTTCCAATTTCACCCCTATCCAGACGAGAAAAAGATTCAGCTAGCAGCAGGGTTTATGTCAGGTAAAGCCTTGCTTTGGTGGAAAGAACTTCAGCCTAAGCCTGACACTTGGACAGAATTTGAGGGTATCTTCAGGAAGGAGTTCCTGAAGAAGGAAGATGACTACGATATCGTCGGCAAGCTCAAGGCCCTCGATATGTCAAAATTGAATCTAACTTTTGAAGTTTATCTTCAAAGATTTAGGGATCTGCAAACCAGGGCCACTAAAATGGATCCTGTAACCTTGTTAGGTTTTTTCGTGGATGGTTTGCCAGACTCCTATAAGTTACAGATTAAGAATAACAAGTGCACAACATTGCAGGAGGCCATGACATATGCGCGCATATATGATGATACCATGGCCGGTACCAAGGCAACCACAGTTACCGAGACCAGCGGAAAGAACAAACGCAAGTTCTTTCAGCATGCGACTGGTATTGGGGAGACGAAGTCTACGGACAACGCCTCCAGGAAAAGCTTAACTCCTGCGAAGAATGGTAAGGCCCGTTTCCTTCGCACTCTCAGGCTCAAGAAAGAGGGCCGGTGTTTTTATTGCGAGGAGCGGCGCCACACAAAGAATGAGTGTCCTAAGCGGAAGAACCAGAAATTGGTGCTAGGACCGAAGCTCCAGGCAGGTCCGCGTACCGCAGCCAAGGGAGCCAACCAGGTTACGATGACAGGTATTTCAGTAAATGTCATTACCTGCCCCCTTTCTTGCAATTGTACCTTTAATACTTCGTTGTTTGGTTCCCATGATCTTTTCCGAGTTTATGGAGAAGTTAGGGACCAACAGGTTCACATTCTCTTTGATCCGGGCAGCTCTCACAATTTTGTTAATTACAAATTTGTGCAGAAGATGGGGCTGTCCACAGTACCTAGCGACCACACCTACGAGGTGCAGCTTCCAGCCGCGAAGCAGTTTTGGGATCGCAAGGTTGAAGCGCTTCCCATCCGGATTCAACCCTACACGGGAGCTCTCACATGTTATGTTATGCATCTAGAGCATGTAGACTTGCTGATCGGGATAGAGTGGTTTAAAACCCACAATATCCAGATCGGATGGACGGAGCATACGCTTTCTTTTGTAGACAAAGGCACCCAATTTTGTATTCAGTGTGATAAGATTACCCCTTCTCAGGGGCCTATTGTATCTGCGATGCAGCTTCGGAATATATTGAACAATTCTCATTATGATGTCTATCAGTGTGTTTTGATTCCACTCTCTTCATTTGTTGTTTCGGTCATTAACAAAAATGAATTAAGTGTGTTTGAACACCGAGAATTGAGAATGTTGTTAGATAAATTTAAGGACGTATTCCCAGCTCAACTGCCGGAAGGTTTACCTCCAGAACGGGCAGTAGATCATCGCATAGACTTAGTCCCAGGGGCTCAACCTATCAGTGTACCACCGTATAGGATGAGCCAAGTAGAGGAGGATGAGTTAGCTACACAGCTTCAGGATTACCTGAATATGGGCTATATCCGCCCAAGTAAATCTCCTTGGGGTGCACCTGTCCTATTAAGAAAGAAGAAAGATTCTTCTTGGAGAATGTGTATAGATTATAAACGACTAAATAAAGTTACAATTAAGAACCGCTATCCTTTACCTCGTTCTGATGATTTGATAGACCGTTTGGCCGGAGCGAAGTATTTCACTAAGATTGATTTGCGTACGGGTTATCATCAAATCCGTATCTATGCTAAACACATAGATAGGACCGCATTCCGGACTAGGTATGGTCATTACGAGTTCCTCGTATTACCTTTTGGTTTGACCAATGCTCCTGCTACTTTTCAGCAGATGATGAACGATTTGTTCAGAGATTATCTGGGCAAATTTGTTGTCGTGTTCTTAGATGATATCTTGGTATATAGTAAAACGCTTGAGGATCATATAGGACACCTTCGGGTTGTCTTACTTGTTCTAAGACAGCATAAGCTTTATGCCAAGATGAGTAAATGTGACTTCTTTATGAAGGAGATCATTTACTTAGGACACAAGATTTCTTCTGAAGGTATTAGCATTGATCTGGATCGTATCCAGAAGGTTTTAGAATGGCCTATCCCTCAGACTGTGAAACAACTTCGTTCTTTCCTAGGATTTACAGTATTTCTTCGGAAGTCAGTGCGTGATTATTCACATATCACGGCACCCTTGACCGACATATTGAAAGGTCGTGGACGCAGGTCTACTCAGCCGATCTCTTGGAATGATGCAATGAACAAGGCTTTTGAAACCTTGAAGTGTTCTATCAAGGAAGCACCCGTTCTTGCATTACCCGATCCTACCCGGCCTTATGTTTTAGAGGCCGATGCGAGTGATTATGCGATTGGGGCAGCTCTATTCCAAGAGGGCAGACCTGTAGCTTTTGAGAGTAAGAAGCTAGACGACACTCAGTATCGTTGGCCCACACTGGAGAAGGAACTTTATGCGGTAGTGTATGCTCTCAAGGTTTGGAGACACTACTTGTATGGTTCAAAGTTCCTTGTATTGACTGATCACCAGTCAATTAAGTATGTGTGTGATGGATCAGAATTGAGAGGAAGGAAAGCCAGATGGGCAGAGTTAATGCAGGATTTCGATTTCGAAATACGTTATCGTAAGGGTTCGTTAAATAGTGTGGCGGATGCCTTAAGTCGAGTTAAGTTTGTAAATGCTTTGTCATTTACGGAAATATCCTCAGACCTATTTCAATCCTTGAGAGGGCTATACGCAACTGATAGTCATTTCAGTTCTTATTGGCAGAAAGTCCAGGATGGGAATTCCATGGTTGACCAGGACTCAGGGATTGTGCCACCTAGGATACAGGCGGCGGGAGGTCAGTGGATGATTAGGAACGGCTTGCTGTTCCAGAATGAAAAGATTTGTGTGCCTGATGTTCTGGACCTTAAATCCAAGATTCTCTGGGAGTGTCATGATGCTCCTAGTGCGGGACATCCAGGTATACATAGGACTCTGTCTCTTGTGAAGCATACCTTTTATTGGCCTAAGATGCGTGCATTTATAGAGAACTATGTGGTAGGTTGCCGAGTTTGTCAGGTTACTAAGGCTGAACGCCTTAGGAGCGCGGGCTTATTACAGCCATTACAGATTCCAGGTAATAAATGGGAGAGTATTTCCATGGATTTTATTACTGGTTTGCCTCGTACGCGCAAGGGTCATGACTCTATTTGGGTCATAGTCGACCGTTTGACAAAAATGGCTAGATTCTTACCTACAAGAACAACTATTTCAGCTGTTCAGTTGGCTCACGAGTTTGTGGACCACTTGTTCAAGCTGTATGGTTTGCCATCTGACATAGTCAGTGACAGGGACTCAAAGTTTACAAGTAACTTCTGGACACTTGTATTTGAGAAGTTGTAAACTACTCTAAGTATGAGTTCCTCCGATCATGCACAATCTGATGGCAGTACAGAAAAGGTCAACCAGTTGGTTGAAGACATGCTTCGGGCATATGTATCTAAGAGACAGTCTTCATGGGAAGATTATCTACCCATGATTGAATTTGCTTACAACAGTGCAAAGCATTCTAGTACAGGTTATAGTCCTTTTATGCTTATGTACGGGTTTCAACCTAAGTCACCAGTTATGGTTGGATTAAAAGGAATTCAAAATGATGCTGCTAAGAACTTCTTGCAAGACATGCAAGAAATGTTGCAATTTGCCAAGGAATCTATTAGAAGTGCCCAAGATCGGGACAGATTTTATGCTAATAGACATCGTTCACCTAGAGAGTTCTCTGAAGGAACGATGGTATATTTGAGAATTCCTAAGGAATCCAAGACCCTAAGTACTGGTTTGGTTCCGAAATTATCCCCCAGATACTGTGGCCCATTCAAGGTCATTAAAAGAATTGGACCAGTTGCATATCGACTAGAATTGCCTCCTGATGTTAAAGTACATCCAGTCTTTCATGTCAGTAGACTGAAAGAAGTATTGGGTGCAGATGATCAAATTGTTTCTCCTCATGAGATTATAGAAGTTACAGATTTGACTTTTATTCCTCACGAACCTGAATCTATTCTTGAATTTCGTGAAAGACAGATTCGAAATCGTACTATCACGGAATACAAGATTAAGTGGAAGGATCGTGTTGAGGAGGATGCAACATGGGAGACATTCCAAAACCTCCAAAGAACATTTCCGGATTTCTTAGCGAACTCAGGAGTGAGTTCTTAGAGGAGGGGGAGTATGTCATGTGCACGGATTGGTATCTGACGTGTACTAGTTACACAGAACTAGCTCAGGTTAGCCTGGGGAGGCTTAGAGCTAGGCAGGCTTGATTCTCGGGTTGAGTGGCGAGGGTACGAACTATTTATAGGTCTTCGCTATTTTTGGCGCCGGGGCCCGAGTCTATAAAAGAGGCCCAGGGGGTTCAGTTCTCAGTGTGCAGTTGGGAGCAAGTCTCGTTCCCAGGTGCTAGGTCTGATCCTGGATTGTGTCGCGGACGCGCGCCTGCATCTTAGCGTAGCCCAAGGTCCAGTGGCAGATCCAGGGCTTCACAGCGCCACCTGGTGGTATGGGACACCAGGCTGGTTGGGATCTGATTGGGAGTTCGTGCCGGTAGCTCAGCTCGTGGCTCGGGGGGACATCTTCTGATTCGGGATCATATCCCGTAGATGTCACGGTTGGGTGGTGAGCAGCCTGCTCAGTTCTGATGTTGTGTGTGGTTATTTTGTAGATCAGGGGTTTCAGGAGTGCTGGGGTAGCTCAGCTCGTGGCTCGGGGGGACATCTTCTGATTCGGGATCATATCCCGTAGATGTCACGGTTGGGTGGTGAGCAGCCTGCTCAGTTCTGATGTTGTGTGTGGTTATTTTGTAGATCAGGGGTTTCAGGAGTGCTGGGATGTGTCAGTTGACAACTGACACATCCCAGCACTCTGTCAACTGACACATCCCAGCACTCCTGAAACCCCTGATCTACAAAATAACCACACACAACATCAGAACTGAGCAGGCTGCTCACCACCCAACCGTGACATCTACGGGATATGATCCCGAATCAGAAGATGTCCCCCCGAGCCACGAGCTGAGCTACCGGCACGAACTCCCAATCAGATCCCAACCAGCCTGGTGTCCCATACCACCAGGTGGCGCTGTGAAGCCCTGGATCTGCCACTGGGCCTTGGGCTACGCTAAGATGCAGGCGCGCGTCCGCGACACAATCCAGGATCAGACCTAGCACCTGGGAACGAGACTTGCTCCCAACTGCACACTGAGAACTGAACCCCCTGGGCCTCTTTTATAGACTCGGGCCCCGGCGCCAAAAATAGCGAAGACCTATAAATAGTTCGTACCCTCGCCACTCAACCCGAGAATCAAGCCTGCCTAGCTCTAAGCCTCCCCAGGCTAACCTGAGCTAGTTCTGTGTAACTAGTACACGTCAGATACCAATCCGTGCACATGACACCAAGGCCCAGTAGCAGATCCCAGGCTTCACAGCACCACCTGGTGGTATGGGACACCAGGCTGGTTTGGATCTGGTTGGGAGTTCGTGCCAATAGCTCAGCTCGTGGCTCAGAGGGGACATCTCTTGATTCGGGATCACATCCCGTAGATGTCATGGTTGGGTGGTGAGCAGCCTGCTCAGTTTCTCACGTTGTGTGTGTTTGTTTGCAGATCAAAGGTTTCACGAGTGCTGGGACGTGTCAGTTGGTATCAAAGCCAACTCCTGAGGTAGGAACTTCTGATGTGAAAACTTTGGACGATTTCTTCCTCCAGGTATGCCCTAAATTCGAAATCTGTTGCTGCAAGTTCTTGTTGGTTCATGGGTTATCGGGGGTGGTCAGGATGTAGGGAAAAAGGTAGGAGAAGGAGAGTATGTGATTTTGGAATTGCTAAAGGAAATAGTGAGAGAGGGTTGAGGCGTAGCTAGGAGAGAGTGGAGATGCAGGTAGGAGAGGCGTGAGAAGAGCTGAGTGGCAAGCGAGGAGTTTTCGTTGCTGGTTAGGGCTGCGTAGGGGTAGGTGACGCTGGTGCGAGTGGCTGTGAGGTAGCGCCATGGCTGGAAGGGATTTCGGCCAGGTAGGGAGGTGCGCCAGGGGCTGGAGTAGGGTGCGGCCACTCTGTGGGAGGTGTTGCTTTTTTCGAAAAAGCACCACTCTCCAAGTTTGGGAGGGTGAGCTTTTCTAGGAAGCATAGCTTCCTAGATTAGCTGCACCATCCCCTATATAGTTTGGCAAGGACCCCAGCTCAGCCATAGCCTCAGCTAGGGTGCGCAAGTAGACCTCCTTGCACATCCATTGGATTGCGCTATCAGAATTCGGTATAGCCTGCGACAGGCTACCGTACAGCTTGTGTCAGCATCCGTACAGCTTGCATCAGCATCCGTACAGCTTGCGTCAGCATCCGTACAGCCTGCGACAAGCATCCGTACAGACTGCGTCAGAATTCGTACAGCCATTGGGAGGATTCAGTACAGTACGGTCTGCTGCAGATTTCCGTACACTGCAGCCTGCAGCGAAACCAGCAAGGAAAGACTCCGGGATCATCTACGCCCGCTGATCGTCAGTTTCCAGCATCTTCTTTCGACCGGCTCCTCTTTTTTCGTCAGCATCTCTTGGGACGGTTTCTCTCTGCTCCACTCCCCTTCCAGCTTCGATTCCCCCAGTTATTTCTCTCAGTTTTATACTCTTTTCAGATCAGATTTCAGACATGGCTGATTCTGTAAATCCTGAGTTTGCCATGGGAGATCAGGATTTAGACTACCCTACTGAGGAAGACCAGGGTCTTTATGACGATCTCATTACGAAGAAGGCCTTCAGTGAATTCGCCACTGCTCTAGATGGAAAATTCCAGCAGGTTAATGCGAATCAAACGGGGTTGACACAGCAACTCCAAGGGATTCAGACGACTCTCACCCTTCTGACTAGCACTGTGCAGGCACTCACACATGTGGATGCCATGGCTTCAGTGCTAGGTCCGAACATAACTCCAGACCCTTTTCCCGGAGATCATAAGTCTTGAACTAAGGAGGTTGTTGACACTTGGTTGCACAAGTGGCAGGTACACTTCCAGTTCCACCCGCACCCAGATGAAAAGAAAATACAGCTTGCAGTTGGCTTCATGTCAGGAAAGGCTTTGTTATGGTGGAAGAAACTCCAACCTAAGCCGGTTACATGGATAGATTTCGAAGGGGTCTTCAGGAAGGAGTTCCTGAAGAAGGAGGACGACTATGATGTCGTTGGCAAGCTTAAAGCCCTCGATATGTCTAAGCTGAACTTGTCATTTGAAGTTTATCTTCGAAGGTTTCGAGATCTGCAGACCAGGGCCACAAAGATGGATCCAGTGACCTTGTTAGGTTTCTTTGTGGATGGTTTGCCAGATTCGTACAAGTTGCAGATTAAGAACAACAATGTACAACGTTGCAAGAGGCCATGAATTACGCGCGTATTTATGATGATACCATGGCCGGTGCAAAGGCAACTACAGTTTCCGACACGAGTGGTATGCACTTGGAGCATGTGGACTTGTTAATCGGAATAGAGTGGTTTAAAACCCACGATATTCAGATTGGATGGAAGGAACATACCCTTTCTTTTTTGGATAAGGACACCCAATTTTGTACTCAGTGTGATAATATTCCCTCTTCTCAGGGACCTATTGTATCTGCGATGCAGCTTCGGAATATATTAAACACTTCTCATTATGATGTCTATCAGTGTGTTTTGATTCCGCTTTCTTCATTTGTTGTCTCTGTAATTAACAAGAATGATTTAAGTGTGTTTGAACACCGTGAATTGAGAATGTTGTTAGATAGTTTTAAGGATGTATTCCCTGCTCAACTGCCGGAAGGTTTACCTCCAGAACGGGCAGTAGATCATCGCATAGACTTAGTCCCAGGGGCTCAACCTATTAGTGTACCACCTTATAGGATGAGCCAGCTAGAGGAGGATGAGCTAGCTTCACAGCAACAGGATTACCTGAATATGGGCTATATTCGCCCAAGTAAATCACCTTGGGATGCACCTATTCTCTTAAGGAAGAAGAAAGATTCTACATGGAGAATGTGTATAGATTATAAACGATTAAATAAAGTGACAATTAAGAATCGATACCCTCTCCCTCGTTCCGATGATCTGATAGACCATTTGGCCGGAGCGAAGTATTTCACTAAGATTGATTTGCGTACGGGTTATCACCAAATCCGTATCTATGCTAAACACATAGATAGAACCGCATTCCGAACTAGGTATGGTCACTACGAGTTTCTTGTATTACCTTTTGGTTTGACCAATGCTCCTGCCACCTTTCAGCAGATGATGAACGATTTGTTCTGAGATTTTCTGGGCAAATTCGTTGTAGTGTTCTTAGATGACATTTTGGTATATAGCCGAACGCTTGAGGATCACATAGGACACCTCCGGATTGTCTTAGTTATTCTAAGACCGCATAAGCTCTATGCCAAAATGAGTAAATGTGACTTCTTTATGAAGGACATCATTTACTTAGGACACAAGATTTCTTCTGAAGGTATTAGCATTGATCTGGATCGTATCCAGAAGGTTTTAGAATGGCCTATCTCTCAAACTGTGAAACAACTTCGTTCTTTCCTAGGATTTACGGTATTTCTACGGAAGTCTGTGCATGATTATTCACATATCACGGCACCCTTAACAAACATATTGAAAGGTTGTGGACGCAGGTCTACCCAGCCGATCTCTTGGAATGATGCAATGAACAAGGCTTTTGAAACCCTGAAGTTTTCTATCAAGGAAGCACCCATTCTTGCATTACCCGATCCTACCCGGCCTTATGTTTTAGAGGCCGATGCGAGCGATTATGCGATTGGGGCAGCTCTATTCTAAGAGGGCAGACCTGTAGCTTTCGAGAGTAAGAAGCTAGACGACACCCAATATCGTTGGCCCACACTAGAAAAGGAACTTTATGCTGTAGTGTATGCCCTTAAGGTTTGGAGACACTTGTATTGACTGATCATAAGTCAATTAAGTATGTGTGTGATGTATCTGAATTGAGGGGACGAAAAGCTAGATGGGCAGAATTAATGCAAGATTTTGATTTTGAAATACATTATCGTAAGGGTTCGTTGAATAGTGTAGCGGATGCCTTAAGTCGAGTCAAGTTTGTAAATGCTCTGTCATTTACGGAAATATCATCAGACCTATTTCAATCCTTGAGAGGGCTATACGCAACTGATAGTCATTTCAGTTCTTATTGGCAGAGAGTCCAAGATGGAAGCTCCATGGTTGACCAGGACTCAAGGATTGTGCCACCTACGGTACAGGCGGCGGGAGGTGAGTGGATGATTAAGAACGGCTTGCTGTTCCGGAATGGAAAGATTTGTGTGCCAGCTGTTCTGGACCTAAGATCCAAGATTCTCTGGGAGTGTCATGATGTTCCTAGTGCTGGACATCTGGGTATACATCGGACTCTGTCTCTTGTGAAGCATACATTTTATTGGCCTAAGATGCGTGCATTTATTGAAAACTATGTAGTAGGTTGCCGGGTTTATCAGGTTACTAAGGCAGAACGCCTTAGAAGCGCGGGTTTATTACAGCCATTACAGATTCCAGGTAATAAATGGGAAAGTATTTCCATGGATTTTATTACTGGTTTGCCTCAACCGCGGAAGGGTCATGACTCCATTTGGGTCATAGTCGACCGTTTGACAAAAATGGCTAGATTCTTACCTACTAGAACAACTATTTCAGCTGTTCAACTGGCTCACCAGTTTGTGGACCACTTGTTTAAGCTGTATGGTTTGCCATCTGACATAGTCAGTGACAGGGACTCAAAGTTTACAAGTAACTTTTGGACACTTGTTTTTGAGAAGTTAGAAACTACTCTAAGTATGAGTTCCTCAGATCATGCACAATCCGATGGCAGTACAGAGAAGGTTAACCAGTTGGTTGAAGATATGCTTCGGGCATATGTATCTAAGAGACAGTCTTCATGGGAAGATTATCTACCTATGATAGAATTTGCTTACAACAGTGCAAAGCATTCTAGTACTGGTGACAGTCCTTTTATGCTTATGTACGGGTTTCAACCTAAGTCACCAGTTATGGTTGGGTTAAAAGGGATTCAAAATGATGCTGCTAAGAACTTCTTGCTAGACATGCAAGAAATGTTGCAGTTTGCCAAGGAGTCTATTAGAAGTGCTCAAGATCGGGACAGATTTTATGCTAATAGACATCGTTCACATAGAGAGTTCTCTGAAGGAACGATGGTATATTTGCGAATTCCCAAGGAATCCAAGAGCCTAAGTACTGGTTTGGTTCCGAAATTATCCCCCAGATACTGTGGTCCGTTCAAGGTCATTAAAAGAATTGGACCAGTTGCATATCGACTAGAATTGCCTCCTGATGTTAGAGTACATCCAGTCTTTCATGTCAGTAGACTGAAAGAAGTCTTGGGTGCCGATGATCAACTTGTTTCTCCTCACGAGATAATAGAAGTTACAGATTTGACTTTTATTCCACACGAACCGGAGTGTATTCTTGAATTTCGTGACAAACAGATTCGTAATCGTTCTATCACACAATACAAGATCAAGTGGAAGGATCGTGTTGAGGAGGATGCAACATGGGAGACATTACAAAACCTCCAAAGAACATTTCCGGGTTTTTTAGCGAACTCAGGAGTGAGTTCTTAGAGGAGGGGAAGTATGTCATGTGCACGGATTGGTATCTGACGTGTACTGGGTACACAAGACTAGCTCAGGTAGCCTGGGGAGGCTTAGAGCTAGGCAGGCTTGATTCTCGGGTTGAGTGGCAAGGGTACGAACCAGTTTGAGGTCTTCGCTATTTTTGGCGCTTGGGGCCCGAGTCTATAAAAGGGGCCCAGGGGGTTCAGTTCCCAGAGAGCCGATGGGAGCAAGTTTCGTTCCCAGGTGCTAGGTCTGATCCTGGATTGAGTCGCAGATGCGCGCCTGCATCTTAGCGTAGCCCAAGGCCCAATAGCAGATCCCAGGCTTCACAGCGCCACCTGGTGGTATGGGACACCAGGCTGGTTTGGATCTGGTTGGGAGTTCATGCCAGTAGCTCAGCTCGTGGCTCGGAGGGGACATCTCCTGATTCGGGATCACATCCCGTAGATGTCATGGTTGGGTGGTGAGCAGCCTACTCAGTTTCTCACGTTGTGTGTGTTTGTTTGCAGAGCAGAGGTTTCAGGAGTGCTGGGACGTGTCAGCCATCGACAAAGGTAACACCACTCACTCGGTCCACTCCAAATTTTGTTAAGTATGATGGTTAAGTGTGACCATTCCGCAATTTTGCAATTTCTTCATCAGTTTGTAGCTCATTTTCCATTAGCGTGGATTCAAGATGAGCAAGATAAAGTCCACCTTGCATCCCCTCATCTTACAGGTGAGGCGGTGACTTGGTGGCAGCATTGGGCTAGTAAGCATACTGACCCAAAAACGTTTAAGACGAATTTCGTTTGGGCAACGTTTGTGGCCGACCTCAAAGCCCGTTTTCTCCCACCTCAATATATGCTTAGCCTGGAGGATGAGTTCGCTCATCTCTCCCAGAATGGTTTGCCTGTGTTGACATACAGTAATAAGGTCATCACACTCGCGCAACAGTTGGGTATAACGGAGAGCGCCAAGATGAAGCAATTCATTCGAGGTTTGGACACGGACATAGGTTTTACCATTCGGAACTTCAACCCGCCGGATTACGAGTGGGCGCTAACTCTCGCACAGAATCAAGAGGTGATGCTGAACGGGGGAAAGCCCAAGCAAATCCAGAAAGATTCCAAAGCCCCGCAGCAATCAAACAACACAAAGGGTAAGGATCAAAAGGACAACCACTTCCAAAAGAAAGACGGCCAGGCTTCTGGTCAAAAGGAGTCCAAGCCAAAGATGACTCTGGATGAGAAGGCTAAAGCGGGTATTACCAGAGGCTATCTACAGCCCGACGAGCAAAAGCGGTACCACCAAGAACATCGCTGCTTTCATTGCCACCACATCGCTGGGCATGGCAAGAAGGATTGTCCAAAGTGGCTTGCAGAAAAGGCTGCAAAAGCACCTCCTTCGTCCGTCGCTAATGTATTGGCTCTTCCAGCCCCACCTCCATCCTCAGCTACGAATGCCATCTTCCCTGCTTTGAACACCGTTCCCACGGTAGTCTTTCAAGGTAAGAAGGAGGGCGACTTCTCAGATCAAAAGAAGGCGCTCATTAGAGCATACAACACAACTAACCGGCATCAGTTTATTGTCATGTTCGATATGGGGAGTTCAGAAGATGCCATCTCCCCTCAGCTTGCCAAGATAGTGGGATGCACCTTAGTGCCTCACGAGCTTGCAGTGGACGGGTTCACGCCCGGCTTGCGCACACACATCACGCATAAGGCCATCTAGTTCACTTTTTCAGTAGGTTGCGCCGCCCGCAAGGGTGCCATGTGTGCACTTGTCTATGTCCAGTGCCAGATCACTACAGTTCAAGCCGCTTCTCCGATAGGGCAAGCAATGGTGAATCTACTCCAAGAGTTCAAAGACATCATGCTCCAGGACGATCTGCCACCCCAGCTACCTCCCAACCGACCGAAAGACCATCGCATTGATCTACTTCCGAACTCGACACCTCCAAGTAAGTTCCCTTATCGACTTTCAAAGTCTATGGAGGGGAAGCTAGAGCAGCAATCGTCTCAATTACTGTGCGCAAGGTTTATTAGACCTTCTTCTTCGCCTTTTGCTGCACGCATTCTATTTGTGGCAAAGAAGGATAAGTCCGCACGACTATGTGTCGACTACAAAGCACTCAACAAGCTTACGGTAAGCAACAAGTTTCCTATGCCCCGCATCGAGTACATCTTGGATCTGTGAATGTGAAAAGTGTTGTTCGATACAATGTAATGGCACCTACACCCTTTTGGTGGGGAGGTGCAAATGGTTTAATTTCAATGAGTACTACCAATTGTGAATGCCAAAAGAGGGGTGCATGGAGTATGTCCTTTGAGGCGATTGTATATGATTGCTGATTTTTACTAAGTAAAGAAATGATTCCAATTTTGGCTAAGTTATAGAAGAAGAAAATTTCCAGTTCATATGCATACATACCTCTTACTCTCTATTCATCCTTCACTTTCCAAGTTTTTCATTTCCCCATGTCCCCACATTCTATTTTGCAGCATGTTGGTTTGCCACATTTGTTGAAACGCAAACACCAGGCTAGTCATCAAGAGATGGAAATTGCCCTTTGCACCCAAAACAAAGAGGAGGGACGAGGGTGATAGTCAAAATCATGTTATGTGTTGACCCTATAGTTTTCCACTCTCCATCTCTTCTCTCCCACATTGTGTGATCTTCACCTTTATGCACTCCACTTTTGTAACATGCATGGATGATATTTTCATGTTAGTTTTGTTAAGAAGAGATACTTTTACATTGGTGAATTAAAAAAACATTTGAAATATTCACCAGGATTTAAAACTCTTATGAGAAAATTTTAAAGTTTCACCAAGATTTACATATTTTACTTCAAATGTCAAATGGTGCAAGATTTTTTTCAAAGATTGACCTCAAGAGTGGCTACCATCAAGTCCGGATTTTTGAAGCTGACATCCCAAAGACAGCTTTTCGAACTGAGCGAGCTCATTACGAGTTCGTCGTCATGCCCTTTGGTCTGAAGAATGCACCACCAACATTCAACAAGATGATGTGCCGGGTTTTCGCAGAGTATATTGGGAAGTGCCTGTCCATCTTTCTCGATGATATCCTTATCTTTTCCGCGACAGCTGAATATTAAGGATGTGCAATGTGCCCTACAATTATTACATGATAACCAACTATATCTCAACGCAAAGAAAAGTGAATTCGGATTGCTGGAAATTCAGTATTTGGGCTACATCATTAGTGCTCAAGGGATTCGATTGGACCCTGAGAAGATCCAAGCTATCACAAGTTGGGCTGTTCCCACGACGGCCCAGGAGATTCGATCCTTTGTGGGTTTGTGTCAAGCATACAGCTCGCACATGGAGGGTTTCTCAACATACGCAGCCCCTCTTACAGATTTACTCAAGGGGGTAAAGACACGCAGACAAAAAGTTCAAGTCACAAGCAAAGCTTTGCAGGCCTTCCACGACTTGCAACGGTTGGCCACGACAGCACTAGTTATAAAGATCGCCTCTTGGGAGGATCCATTTCTGGTAATCACAGACGCTAGCAATGTCGCCATAGGGGCAATTTTACAGCAAGAAGATAGGCCCGTTGGAAGCCTTTCCTATACAGACGGACTTTCACGGTGAAGACAGATCACCAAGCCCTTAAGTGGCTTCAGACAATGCCTAGTACGCAATGGAGTGATCGGCAACAGTGGCGGAGTCAGATATTCCAGCAGTTTGGGAGAATGATCGAGTACGTTCCTGGCAAAAACAACCCCGTTGCAGACGCTCTCAGTCGGAAAGGTTCCATCCAACCCATTGAGCGCCACTGTGCTCGAAATCAAAGGAAAGGATCTTGATAGCATGAAGGCACAGTACACGGAGTCAGCAGAGTTTGGCACGCAGTTCCAGTTAGCCACGACGCTTGCTCCAAGCCATTACTCTTTAGAGGACGGTTGGCTTTTCTATAAGAAAAGGTTATGTGTACTCAAAGACAAACGACGGTTGCTTCTTCATGATGCCCATGATGCCCTTACCGGTGGTCACAGAGGTATCAACGGGACTTTGGAGAAGTTAGAGTGCTATTTCTATTGGCCAAAGATGCGGAAGGACGTATACGGCTATGTGCAGAATTATCAAATATGCCAAAAGGTCAAGGCTTCCCACAAGAAAGCGGCGAGCTTACTTATGCCATTGCCAATCCCCAACGGTCCCTTCCAAGACATAAGTATGGATTTCGTGGGACCACTTCCAGCATCCGCAGGTATGTGTAATACTCAATGTCTTACTATTGTTTGTCGCTTTAGTAAATATTGTATGCTCATTCCCTGCAAACAAACGGCCAGTGCTGAAGATGTAGCTCGTTTGTTTATCAAGTATTGGTATCCCATTGAAGGGTTGCCAAAGACCATAACATCCGATAGGGACTCCAAGTTTACGTCTAACTTTTGGCGAGCCTTGTTTGATAATTTTTGTACTAAGCTGCAGATGTCCAACGCTTTCCATCCGCAATCGAACGGTGAGACATAAAAGTATAATGGTACAGCATTTGATACTTTGAAATCATATTGTCATGATGCTCAGGGAAAGTGGGAGCAGTTTCTTCCGCTTGTGCAAGCCATTCTAAATGATACCTATTCTTCGAGTATTGGTGGCACACCTTATGAAGCGGCGTTTGGACGACGATTTACCTCACTCCTCACCCGGATGGTTTCTCCATCTCTTGAAGCCAACAAAACCACCGAATCCATGGCAGAGATTACGGAGTCCGTGAAAAGCCGCATCGCCAAAGCTCAAGCATCGTATACACGCCAAGCTAATAAATCCAGACGAGATGTCCAGTATAAAGAGGGTCAATGGGTGTATTTACGCATTATCAAGCAACGATTGAAGCAAGTGGGCAAGCGATGCCCTAAGCTGTCCTTCAGGAGCTTCGGACCATTCCCTATTATTCAAAAGATCAACGATGTCTCAATGAAGTTATGCCTACCAGACAGTTGGACTATGCACAACGTGTTCCATGTAGCTTGGTTGAAGCCATATTTTGGACCTCCTCTTTCAGAGATTTCCGACGAGCAACAACCTGAAGTTCTTGATGAAGCCGAAGTTTTGCAGCCAGAACAGATCCTTCTTCATAAATTCAAGCATGGGTCAGGACGCAGGATCCGGGAGTTTTACACCCAGTTCCGGGATCGAGGTACCCATGAAGCAGTGTGGTTGGACGAAGATTTTTTCCAAGAGTTTCCCCAGATATTGGCGGACTACTTGGAAGCAATGAACCTACCGCCAAGTTAAGGAGGGAATGTCACATGCACCCCTGCACTTGGGTGCAAGGTGACACACTGGCTACATCGACAAGTGCATTATAGTTCCCAGATAGGAGATTTTGTCGTATGCTGTGACCCCTTTGTGAAGCCTTGTCCAGGGACAATCAAGCACAAGCTACGTAGGTCAGTCTCTCAACCTTAGGTCAAGTCAGTAGTCAGTTCTTGTTCACTAGTACCCACTGGAGAACAGTAGGTTAAGTGTTTCCATCTTATAGTTTAGGTCTTAGCCTAGGTTAGGAGTCCCTTTAGGGTCCCCAAAGGCTGGACAGGTAAGCAGGGAAGGCAACCTGCAAAGGCTGCCTAAAAATTCCCCTGGCAAATGAGCCAGGGAGGGCTTTTTATAGGCTGGTTGTAGGCCAACCAGTCTATAAAACAGACTGACTCTGTAAAACAGACTGGGTTGGCTCAGTCCAGCCCTATAAAAGGGCCACTTGGCTGCCCTGTTTTCTCATTCAGTTTGCTCCTACCTTCAGTTCTCCTACAGCTCCACTTCAGCCTCCTGTGCAGCCCCTAAGATCCTCAAATCTGGCCCTGCTCTAGCCTCAGTCCCTTGGCCATCAGTTCAGCCTGATCTGAAGGTGACCATGCAGCACAACAGTCGGAGGTTTGGACCGGCAAACGGAGAGAGGTTTGGACACTATTTCCTCAGCTTTCTCAGCTCTCTTTTATAGTTTACACAGCTCACTCTCAGCTCTATATTTCAGTCATCATTCAGCTCTCTCATAGGATCTATCACTTCTAGTTTTCACTCTCACTCACGCAATAGCCCTGCATTCCGGTAGACAGCACAAGCCTCTTCCTTGCCTTGCAAAAGCGTCCTACATCGTAAGTGTGGACAGCATCAAGGTCTCGGTATTGGTCGGCGTTGCCTCTCAAGTCCTTGGGTCTGCTATATGTATGCACAGTGAGCTCTTCAAAAGCGCGTTCCGTGCTCTTTTGAAGAGTGTTCTTTGTATTTCTTAGTTCTCCAAGTATAAAGCAAATTCTCCCATGATTGGGGGAGGGGGCCCTCAGTGGATACAAGGACCCAATCAGTTGTCAACTCTACTCTCTCTCTACCCTCATCTCCTTTCTCTCTCTATGGTAAACAACACTCATTCCTCGCTAAAGGTTTAAAGAAGGTCTTGCTGTGAACTACACGATCAGATAACCGTTGCATGCTACACCCCGAGTGTGTTATTGAAGTGGGTAAACCATAAACATTGCCCATACATATTTCAAATGCGGCTTTCTTGGTGGAAGTATGTACAGTGTTATTATAAGCAAACTCTAACATGGGTAAGAACTCTGGCCACCTTCTAGGTTGGTCATAGACATAAGCTCGAAGTAATTAATTATGGTTTGATTGGCATTCTCACTTTGTCCATCTGCTTGAGGATAGAAGGCTGTAGTAAATTTCAGTTTGGTTCCCAGATTCTCTAAAACGGCTGTCCAAAAGTTGCTAATGAAACGGCCATCATTATCGGATACAATAGATTTTCGTAACCCATGTAACCTAAAGATTTCCCTAATGAATAACCTTGCTGTTTCAGAAGTAGACAACTCTTTTTTACAGGGAATAAAATGAGCCTGTTTACTCAGCCTATCTATAACAGTGAAAATCTGCTCAGACTGACCAACCTTGGGGAAACCTGACACAAAATCCATTGTAATGTGTTCCCACCTTCAGAGGGAATAGGCAAAGGCTGCAAAAGACCAGCAGTCTTACTTGTGTCAGATTTAATGCGCTGACATACGTCACATTGTTGAACAAAGGTTGAAACTTCTTTGCGAAGTTTAGGCCAATGGAAGTACCTCTCAATATTGTCAATTGTCCCTCTAATGCCTCTATGTCCAAAATATGGACTCACATGTAGCTCACTCATGACTAGATACCGAAATGTTTTGGATACACATATGGCACGTCCCAACAATAAGTATCCATCCATGATGGAATAAGCCTCTAAACCCCCGACCTCGTTACGCTGAATCTTCCCATAAATTTCAGCGAAGTCCTCATCTATAGGATAAGCTTCAACCATCGCTCCTAATGATTCTCCTTAATCACAAAAGTGATTAACTTGGGGCCATCTACTCAAAGCATCAGCTACTAAACTCTCCTTTCCTGGATGATATTCAATATTTGGTTGCCCACAGGATTGAATATATTCAGCCCATTTGATTTGCCTTGAAGAAACAATGGGTTGAGAAAACAAGTGCTTGATACTTTGATGGTCAGTCTTAATCTTGAAAGCAGAACCATATAGATAATGCTTCCATAACTTCAAAGCATGAATGACTGCCAGTAACTCCTCATACGTGATATATTTCATTTCAGCCCCTTGAAGTTTTCTACTCTCATAAGCAATGAGATGCCCTCCTTGCATAAACATTGCCCCAATCCAGGTACCACTCGCATCCGTACATACAACAAAGAACTCTTTGTCCATGTCCGGAAGTGTTAACACTGGTGCAGTGACCAATGTTCTCTTAAGCTCCTCAAAGCTACTTGGTGAACCTATCCCCACTCATACAAGGAATGCTTCTTCAACAAATCTGTTAGTGGAGAAGCAAGACGTGCAAAATTCTTAATGAATCTACGATAATAACTACATATCCCTAGGAAGGATCTCAGATCATGTATATTTTTGGGTATGGGCCATTCAATTATGGCCTTGACCTTTTCAGGGTCAACCTGAATTCCCTCAGCAGACACAATGTGTCCCAAATACTCTATTTCTGTCTTGAAGAACTCACTCTTCTTGGTATTTAGGAACAATCGATCCTTCCTTAGGAGCTCCATCACCTTAGCAAGGTGATCCTTATGCTCTTCCTCAGTCTGGCTGAAAACTAATATGTCGTCAAAGAAGACTATGACAAATTTTCCCAAGTAGGGTCACAAAACCCTTCTCATCAACCTACTAAAAGTGGCTGGAGCATTAGTTAGGCCAAAAGGCATGACCAAAAACTTGTAATGTTGCGAAAAACTTTAGCACCTTTAAGCATATCCAATAAATCATCCACTCTTGGAATTGCATACTAGTTCTTAATCGTAAGTTTATTCAAAGCACGGTAATCTATACACATACGATATGATACAGGTGCTCCAAATGGAGAACTGCTTGGACGAATCAGGTCTTTCTTCAATTTGTTTTTCCACCTCCTCTATTTCTATCATGTTCAACCTGTATGGGGCTCTACATGGAGGAGAAGCTCTTGACTCTAAGTCTATGGCATAATTATATTCTCTCTCCATAGGCAGTTCGAATTAGTCATCTCTTGAAAATCGATCCTGATAAGCTCTAAAGAACTCACCTCTCTTTTTACCAATCTTTTCACTTGGGTAGGGGTAATCAATGGAATTGTATACACATCTCCATCCCCTATGATCCTTATGTTTTCATCCTTATGTACAAAGCAACAATGATGAGAATAAGGATAAATAGCAAGGTTAAAATCATACCGCCATAATTTTTTTTTAAATGTCAACGTCTTGTAAAGGAGCTACTAGAAAATCCCTTCGATCTCTATATTTTTGTATACAAAAAGGGATATTCCGTACTATGGATGTGTCTTCTTCATTATGTCCCCTAAATGCTTCCAAGAGTGATATGTTTTTTATAGGTTATGGTTTAAGATGGAGTAGTTTTACCAATCTATCACTCACTAAGTCATAATTGCATTCATCATCCAGGAGAGCCACTATTCTCTGTCCATTCACGAATTCATAAACCTTAAAAAGATCATGAGGCCCAAAGGTATTGGCTGAATGGACAGCATTCACTATTGGCTCAATAGTCACGGTAGATTTCAAGGGTGACAAGGTAGAAGCCTCACCCTTCTGCTTGGATGCCTTGGCTTTTCCTTTTACTGAATTCGTCTTGGCAATTTTAGCCAAGAGAACTAGACACTTATGCCATGCGTGCCTTGAATTATGTTTCTTACACCCGAAACATTTTCCTTCCTTCATCAAGTTCTTCTTCTCTTCATCCGACATAGAAGGAAATGGCACCCATCCAGGACGTGATTGGTTATTCACATTCCTTACAAGAGCTTTCCCCTTCTCTTTATTAGTCTTAAACCGATTTGGTTTCCTAAAAGTGGGTATGTTGTTGGTCTTAGATATTGACCCACCCTCCTTATTGAAGGATTTACGAGGATTCAATTTTCTCTCGGCTATTTTAGCCAGCTTAGTGAGGTCCTTAAGCACAATCGGGTTAAACATTTCAACCTCGTATCTTACTTTTGGGCTTAAGGCTGCTAAATACTTCTTTCTCCTATCTTCCTCACTCTTTTCGGGTAACTCGAGAGAGAGTTTCCAAAACCTGGCTGTAAAATCTTAATTACTCTCATTATCAAACTTCCTAAACCTCTCCCAACGAAAGGTTAGGTTCTCTTCATGCCTCGGTGGCATGAAAGTGGCTTTCAGTTGCTCCACAAACTTAGCCAATTCATGAATAGGCTCTTTTTCTATTTGTGACAAAGACCACCACATTAGAGCATCCTTTTGCAAATGCAATGTGGCAAGAGCAAGCTTCTCTTGCTCGGTCTTGTCTTGATGGGCAAAGTGTAGCCGAATCCAATTGAGGATTTTGTCAGCCTCCCTTGCCCCATCATATTTGGGGAACTCGATTCTTATTGGGATATCTCAAGGTGTATGCCTCAGGCACACCTTATGTTTCTATGTGTGAGTGCTGGAGGCACAGTTAGGTGCCCACAAGCACAATTAGGTGGTGGAAAAGCCACATAGGATGATTGAGTGAATCTAGGAGCAGATTGAGGAGATGATTGTGGAGCTTTGAGGTCATCAGTGATGTCAGTGACCTTGTATGAGGTGCCTACTTAAGGACCTCTTTCTTCTTCATTCTATAAGCAAGTATTCTGATTTTGTGTCAACTCTACTCTTTCCTTTCAGTGTTCCAACATGGTATCAGAGCCATTTGATCCTCCTTGAGCCCTAGTTAGGTGCCACATCATCATCTTCTTCTTCACCTTCATCTTCCACCTTCCCTTCCAAAGTCGATTTTGGAAGTGCAAGTTCTCTTCAAACCTGCATTCTCAGCATCTCATCCTTCAGGAGAGTCTTCCCAAGGGCAGGGCGAATCTGCAGAACAAGCTACATGACTTATCTCGCCATCTTCTAGGCGGCATTGTCTCAGGAAGCCGCGACGATCTTTTTCCTGGTTCTCACTGTGGAGAGCTACATTGTCGATTTCCTCTCAGAGGGAGCTGGGCGACATCACGACCTCCCTGCTCATCAAGTCTGAGCCCTTTTGGAGCAGTATTCGGGTAGTTTTCGACGAAAAACCAGTCCATTTTTCCTCTACAATGGTGGGCGACGTGGCCGTTTTCTGCGCAAATCCTTTCTGAGGGAGAAGCTCTACCTATTTACCTTTCTCTTCAGTACAAAAGCCCTCTGAATTCCGACATTTGCATAACGATTTGGAGCAGATTTCTGAGTTGCCTCTTTGGCCATGAAAGCTTGACTATGCAAGTCTAAGTTTGACCTTGGACAGTCAAAGTTTGACTGATAGTTTGACCAAGATTTATTTTCAGTCTGCTATGCTCATTTTTCTAGCATCTACTTGGTCATTTCTTGCTTAGACATCTTGCATTTCAAGATTGTTACTCTTTGAAAAGATTACCTTTTATTGCTCATATATCATCTGTAAGAAAGAAGACACTACCCAATACTTGGGTTAGAGCCTCTCATGGCTTGCTTATGCCAAATATGTGAAAAGCCAAAACATCAAGCAATGTCTTGTTATGCTACAAAGGATGAAAATGTCAACCTGACTTCCTTGTTGAAGATTGCCAAAACAATGGTTGCCAAAAAAGGAAGCAAATACAGAGATCTACCCTCTCATGGCACTTTTATTTGACTCCAAGTACAAGAAAAAGATGAAGGTCAGACACCTAAGATATGCTTCTCTACACAACTATGGAGATGACAAGATAATTGTTATCTTGAAGGATATGACTTTCAAATCCACTTATTCTATCATAGTACCATCTTATAAGGCACTAGACACTGCCCATGTGGTAAGACCTTGCCTTGACATGGATATTTTGCCTCCACAAGATGAGGCATCCCATGAAGATTATGCATTTTAAATCATCTCTATGTATGCTCCAGATCTCTCTTTTTATGTCAAGGTACTCAGCCTGGATAGTCCTCCAAAATGAATGAAAATAAACTATTGTGCTGTGTGTGTTTTGTAAACACCTCTGGTCACCTTATGATGTAGGCCATGTGTATGTTTTTTTGTTCCATGGTACCTCCTACAGACATTGTGTGCATGTACATGTAGGGGAGATAACCATTGGAAGGTCTGTTTGTATCCCTTTCTGTTTACCTTACACCCAAGGGAACCCTTGCTAGCATGAGAACCTAGCCATAGATTTATCCTTGACCACCATGAGATGGCATGAGAAACTATGAGACTAGATGTATCCTTGACATAGCCTGAGGCATTTCCTTGAGGGGGGGTTTGTTGGGATATCTCAAGGTGTATGCCTCAGGCACACCTTATGTTTCTATGTGTGAGTGCTAGAGGCACAGTTAGGTGCCCACAAGCACAGTTAGGTGGTGGAAAAGCCACATAGGATGATTGAGTGAATCTAGGAGCAGATTGAGGAGATGATTGTGGAGCTTTGAGGTCATCAGTGATGTCAGTGACCTTGTATGAGGTGCCCACTTAAGGACCTCTTTCTTCTTCATTCTATAAGCAAGTATTCTGAGTTTGTGTCCACTCTACTCTTTCCTTTCAGTGTTCCAACAATTCTCTCTCGCGGTTGGAATTTGGATCTCTTAGAAGGGGTACTCAACTCTTCATCCCCAAAGTTTAAAGTCCGCGTAGTCCCTAATCCTGTCATAATGGACTGTTCAATCATATTGCTAAGCTAGAAAATCAGCTTATCAACCAGAGTCTCCTCTCTTCCTCTTGCACTTGGATTATAATCCATGTGTGCTCAGTTTCGAGTTGAAGGCGTAAACTCATCACCTTGTTCTTGGCTGGTCTCATTTCTTCTTTCACTACAAAAGGAGAACTCCCTATCAAGAGGTTCTTGAAGGAGAGACTGCAGTTGCCCCTAGGACCTAGACACGTGTGCACACATCTTTATTACTAATCATTGGCCAATGTTACATAGTTTTGCGGTACTCTTTACACCGCTTGATCGATCATAAATACAAACATATAGCTGCACCATCAAATTAGCGCCTAACAATAATAAGGTTCTAATGACTATTAATTAACTAAATAATCATTTCTCTTGTCATGACATTGCAAGTCCACATTCTAGACAAAGCATCGGCAACCACATTTTCTTTCCCCTTCCTGTACTCAATGTCAAAATCGTAAGACTGGACTGCAATCAACCAAAAATCTGCTTCATGGATAAATTGCGCTGCGTAAGGAAGTACTTGAGTGCCCTATGATCCGTCTTAACCTTAATCCTACTACCGTACGGGTAGTGGTGCCATTTCTCAAAAGCATGTAATATGGCCAGCATTTCCTGATCATAAATATGATAGTCCAATTCCTTGGCTGTAAATTTCTGCTCTCGAAAGCTATAACTCCATGTTCCTGTCTCAGAACAGCCCCCAGTCCTTTGCCACTTGCATCCATCTCTACAGTGAAAGGACGTGCCAAGGCACACTAATATAGGTGCATTACTCAAGGCATGTTTGAGGTCCTCAAAACTGACTTGTGCTTCTCCTGACCATTTGAAAGCATCCTTTTTTAACAAGTCAGTGAGAGGAGCTGCCCTCTTGGCAAAATGCTTAATAAATCTCCTATACAAAGAAGTCAGACCCAAAAAGCCTCGGAGTTGGGTGGGATTTTGCGGCTATGGCCAGTCCCTATTTTACCTTGGCTGGATCCACCCGAATTCCATCCTTGCTCACAATGTGGCCAAGATATTCAACCTCTTCTACCATGAAAGTGCATTTGCTGGCTTTAGCATAAAGCTGATGCAATCTCACGATTTCCAAAACTTGTTTTTGACATGTCTGATATGTTCCTGCTTGTCCTTGCTGTAAATGAGGATGTAAAGAAGAGGCTGCAAAATCTTTTTCATGAGTGCTTTGAAAGTAGCCGATGCATTGGTCAATCCAAAAGGCATAACTTTGAACTCATATAAACTTCTTTATGTGCGAAAGGTTGTCTTGTGCTCATCTCCTTCTCTCATTCTGATTTGATGGTAGCCTGACCTCAAATCAATCTTAGTGAAAAATCGAGCACCCTTGAGTTCATCCAATAGGTCATCTATCCTAGGGATCGGACACATGTTCTTGATAGTAGCCTTATTCAAGTCTCTGTAGTCAATGCACATGCGGTATGAAGCATCTTTCCTCTGTACCAGGAGCACTGAGGAGCACTGGGGATGCAAAAGGAGAAGTGCTATGAGAGATAAATTTCTTCTCAAGCAATTCTCGCACCTGTGTGGCCACTTCTTCTCGTTCTGCTTTCGAGAGACGGTACGGAGTCTTATTAATTGGCTTGCTACCAGGCTCAAGCACTATGGCATGATCAACATCTCTTCGTGGAGGCAACTATTAAGGCATATCAGCAAACACATCTGTAAATTCTGAGAGCAACTTCTGCATATCACAATCCTCAACATGGGAAATGCTACCCTCCTGAGAAACTAACACATTCAGTGCATAGATGGCACACTCCCTCTTGAGTTCTCTGGCCAACTGCTTCGCTGAAATGACCTGCAATTTAGGGGTTGCAATACCATGCAATGTTATAGATCCTCCCCTGCGAACAAAGCTGAGTGACAAAGCATTTAAGTCCATGGTGATTTTGCCCAAGGATTTCAGCCAAACACAGCCTAGGACAACATCGATTGGGCCCATATCCAATGCCAAGAGATCCCCAACAAAATCAAAATCCTCAGAGAGCTTGATCCTTGCATCTTGGCAACAAAATTTACTGACCAAATGCTGTCCATTTGCCACCTCTACTCTCAGCCCATGGTCAATCTCAATAGCAATCAGTTCCACCTTCTATAAGGTCTTAGAATTGATAAAACTATGAGTGCTACCGCTGTCCACAAGCATGTGAACAGTCCTGCCATTTATTTGCCCTTTCAATCTCATAGTTTCAGCACTTTTAGCCATCAAGGCATGAAAAGAGATGGCATAAATTGTTTTCTGCGCATTCCAATAGATCTCCTCCTCGTCCACAGAAGCATTTCCATTTGCATCCTCTCGTGCAAGAAAAGACATAGCAACCTGATGCTCCACAAGAAAAGACGTAGGTCTACGAACTCACATGCCACGAGTGGGCTGAATGTCCAGTGATGACATAACATGAATATCATGACCAATTGCCCCACCCAGATCAAAAGGGAAATCAATCCCCTTATGGATCCATTGTCAGAAGCCTCATCCGCATCATGTGATCCTGATGTCTCATCATGAGAGGCATCGAATCAATCTGTGGCATCAACCAAATCCTCATCATCAGAGATTTCAACACTTGCAAACATCCCGATGCTCAGGGGTCCATTTCTCCCCACACTTAAAGCATAAGTTTGTCTTTTTTCTGCTGTCCATTATGGCCCTGCTATACTGCTTAATTTCTGATTTTTCATTTCCAGCACTAGGCTTAGTCCCTGGCTTGGCATCATATGGCATGTATGGCCTAGCATAGGCCACTTAACTACCTGAAACAGTAGGAAACCTTGGAAAGGGCACTCCTGCAATTTTTTTATCATGCCAATCAGTCACCTTAGGCGTCTTCTCAGCCTCATTTGCATTCCCATATGTGCTGCCCGCTGTCATCTTATACTTGCTGGCATATTTGGGCTCAAATACCTCTGCCAATTGGGCTGCACGCTCAATTGTTTGAGGATAATGTGCCTTCACATCTGCAGCGAGAGGACTCAATCCCTGGATGAAACACAGCAACTTCCCTCTCTCAGATACGTCCTGTACAAACAAGGAAAGTCTCCAAAAATGTTGCAAGTACTCTTGGACAGTACCGGTCTGCAATAATGCATAGAATTCAGCCAGATATTGCTCCAATATGAGCAGGGATACAAATGTGGTGATCATCAACTCCTTGAACTCTTTCCATGTGGCTCGCCTCTGAGGCGAGTCCCTCATACAACGCCACCAAGTATGTGCATAGTCCTGCATGTGCATACCCACAAAGATTATGCGATCCTCATCTTGCTTTGGGTAGAAGCTGAAATAATCTTCCAACTTCGTAAGCCACTCCTCCAGCTCATTG
This sequence comes from Dipteris shenzhenensis, assembly GCF_047967505.1. Taxonomy (NCBI): domain Eukaryota; kingdom Viridiplantae; phylum Streptophyta; class Polypodiopsida; order Gleicheniales; family Dipteridaceae; genus Dipteris; species Dipteris shenzhenensis. The sequence goes on along the minus strand of NC_141628.1, from coordinate 38,481,961 downwards.
GGTGTGCGAGTGTCTCCTTTGAACTTATGCACTGTGAGTTTGTCCTTGATATCCTTGGCTCCATAATTCTTGTGTGTGTAGCCTCCAGAAGTGCAAGCATCCTCACGCTTGAGGTTCACATAATCGGAGAAGGACATCTCAAGTTTAATGGCCTCAGGTAGGGCCTTATATGAATGCAAAGAATCTGCCCAACATGTCATCAAAAGTGGCTTGCTGCCTACCACGAACCCCCTCTTGCGTAGTAGCTGCTACCATCTGATGCACTGGCTGCGTCTGGCTATATGTGCTCGCTGATGGAGCGATAGGTGCATGAACCCCTGGCTGGGTCTCTCTGCCAAATGCATCTCTCTGAAATGATGGCATACCAAAGGGCTGAGAAGAGGACTGACCTCTCTCCCAAGGGTGTGGGCTGCCATATAAACCCAAGCCGGCTCCACGTATACTCGCTCGTGCGGTGAAAGGAGCACTAACCGGATGCATATACCTAGATGAATCCGAGAACATTCCCAAACTCATCCTTTAAAAACACAACATAGTGCAATTTCAATCTCATGATAGTCACTCACAAGGTTGAAAACCATAAACTCCATCATGCATAGCAGGGACTAGCTACTATGACATCCCCACTGACGTCATCAGCGCCCAACAGTGGGTGTAGACCATAGTATAAAAATATGCTCTCACACATACAAATCCACACACCCACACATACTCGAGCATCCATTTATACAAAGTCTTCGTACTGAGTTTCTGTCAGCACTCCGGAGGTGAAGGGCAGACTCAGCCATGACGAAGGCTAGCACTAAAGGAGAAGGCTAATCAAAAGGTAGTCCAAAATCTCTTTAATCAAGCTACAACTGCTTGTGAAGTCTAAACGTTTTCATTTTAGTCTCTCCCCAACGAGCATCTAAATCTAAATCTAGCTGATAGGGCAACGCACCATTTAAGATAGAAAGAATTATCACAATACCAGCAGGCCGCAACTTGGACGAAAACTTCATAAGGTGAAATTTGCACGTCCGCTAATACGGCAGAAGCATATACCTAGATGAATCCGAGAACATTCCCAAACTCATCCTTTAAAAACACAACATAGTGCAGTTTCAATCTCATGATAGTCACTCACAAGGTTGAAAACCATAAACTCCATCATACATAGCAGGGACTAGCTACTAACCGGATGCACACCAATAGGTCGGCTCAAAAGAGACGGCTCCGCCTGCATAGATGTAGAAAACTGTGAGCCAAAAGATGGCCTGACATCCTACAAGAAGGTGCTCTGTGGCACAGAAAATGCATTATCTAAGTCTAGATAATCCCCATGCTGGGGTACATGCAATGGTCTAGAAGACTGATGCTCATAGGCACGGCGGGCATCTGCCATAAAACCCCTACGTGGAGCAGACAAATCATCTTGACTGTCTAGGTGGTCCCCTTGCTAGGGTATGGGCTGCTTACCCTTATCCTGCATAGCAATGGCAGATGTGACATGCTGTCCCATATGGGCAAGAGCAATATTCTGCATAGCCACGGCTGTGGTAAGCCGCTGGAAAACTCCTATCCTATCTAGCGGAAAGCACCCTGGGGCATAGAGGAGAGGGCATCCAAAAACTGTGTCTGCGCTGCTTGCGCTTCTCAGGATGCAGGAGTTGGAGGCTGAGTGGAAGGAACCTCTCTACCACCATTGGATGCAGCCACTGTGACAGGCACTTGCTAATATTGAGCATCCTCATCATTGTCATACAATATATCACGAGGGACACGCTTCGGTGGCATGGTGACTGGCCCTGGAGAGAGGAGCTCGAATGTAGGCAAGGAGAAATGGATAGCAAATCCATGCGTAATAGATAGTGTGTGGAAACACGTAAAAGGTCGATGGAGAGGCTCGGGAGAAAGGCCGTCGAAGAAGCTGTGAAACGAGGCCCGAATGAGCCAAAATAGGGCTGTAGAAGCCCCTAAAAGAGACTGGAAAATTCTGAGTTTTTCCTTCTTTTTTTCGAGGGGGGGGGGGGGCTAGGTCACCTAGGACAGTTAGTCCACTGACCTAAAGACCTCTAGGACAGTTAGAAAAGGTAGTTAGTCTAACCTAACCTAGCCATGACTTAATCTCACCCTAGTTAAGTTGATCTAACCTAACCCCAACTAGCTAACTTGACCCAAATTAACTAAGCCTAACCAAACCTAAACTACATCCTAACTACTAACCTAACCAACCAAACTAACCCATGTTAGACTAACCTAGGAAACAAACCTTGTAGGCTAAGGTTTGAAGGGCGGAAATGGGAAGCGGCGAGGGCATCGCGTAGGGCAACGCACGGGCGACGGCGAGGCAACGTTGCACGGGCGTTAGCACGTAGTAGACGACGGCCAAGGGATCAATTGGCTCGACGGGCTGGCGGGCGTAGCAAAAGAGTAGCTGTGAACGAAAGGAGCTGCCATGAGATGACCCGCGACGGGCTGGCGGGTTGGTGTGGCCTGGCATGGCGTGGCCTCACAGTCACGTATGGGCTGCGATTGCAAGCGGGTTTTGCTACAATAGATGACGGGTAGGCAGCTCCGAGGCACAGGGCAGGTAGCGCACAGATCGAGGCAGAGGGCGGGTACCGCACAGGTCGTCAACAGACAAATCAATTGGCTGAGCAGCCTTAGTGGCGATGGAACAATTGAACGATACGGCACGTTCAGATTTGAAGCTTCATCTCTTTGTGCTCATGGACGAAAATGTTGTTGACAATTGGACGAAGCTACACGCGATGGTGGCTGTGTGTCGATCGTCCGGTCTCTGAACAGATAGAATCAGTGTAGCCCTTGACCCTCCCTGTGGAACTCTAACATAAATGGGAAAATGAAGAAAGGAAACAAAATCAAAGGTGCCAGGATTTTCGCTTTGATATCAACGCAATGAAAGGGGATATTAGGGCCGAATTGGTGAAGGCCAGAGATGGCACGAGAGGGTGAAGAGGAGGGGAGAAAAAGAGGAAGGGGTAGAGGGAGAGGAAAAGAGAGTGGTAGAGTGAGGGGAAGAGAGAGATAGAGAGGGATTGGGAGAGAGAGTAGGCAGCACATAGGAGGAAGGAGGAGGGAGTAGACAGGATTAGATGTCACAGCAAAAGGTGCTACAATATGTGGTGGATGGAGACTTATATAGTCCCTCCACATGTCTCACCTAAAATCCCCCTAAAGGGCCTCTAAATTAGCCCATTTTCCCCCTTCATTACAAATTGTTGGCACTTTCTAAGCATCAGCCTGTAGGCTGCACTTGCAAGGACACATCTAGCTGTATGCTAGCCAGCCACCTGGAAGCTGCTAAATCTCACGCCCTCTTCAATTAAAAGAGACCTAACCCTTCCGCTCTACTTCTTTTTCTGCTATTTCTGCTAAAGAGCTCCAAAGTTACCCCTAAACTACTCACTGCTAGCAGCCCTTACTAGAGGCTATGTTTCAAATTCCGAAGATATAACGACTACAACGAAGGACCGTACAGAATTTCTTTATTACTTTTCCTATAGTGTATCCCTTTCTAAGAAGTAATAGGATTAAATCAGATGTTTGAGTCAATGTAAGACATTCATATGATATTCAACTTAGCGTACTCAGGGTGGTTGTCGTTCATCGTCGATATCAACTTCTAAACCCAAAGAAGATTGAGTAATGCTAAGATCGAATACCAATTTGTGGAAATCTCTGGTTAAGTGTGCTCAAAATTAGGATGGGTGACCTCCTGAGAACAAAGGGGAGGTATGGCAACACCCATCATTCCAAAAGCAAACACAAACTCCACCAAGTTGTGGCATGAGCAGTTTGGGCATGGGCATCTTAACATGGATGCATCAAGTGAGATGCAGAAGGATGGAATGGTTGAATTCCTAGCTGTGCCATCCATACGCTAGCAAAAATTGTGCTTTGGTTAGCAACCACTTGGTTCTCAAAGATTCCAATCATCATCCCACCCACCATTATGGGAGATAGTGCTAATAAGATACTCCTAAGGAATCAAAGAATAAGATATTTATATCCCTTTAATATATCTGCATGTATCATGCTAAGCATTTTTACTGCATGAACAGAGTTTTCTCCATTCAAAGGGCCCATCTGTATTTTTCAGAGCCAGATCCTCACAGCCAACAGTTATACCCTGACAGGTATGCAGGTCAAATAAATAAATGCATCATTGCGCTGTTTTATCAACCTACAAATCTCTTTCAATAGGAAGCAAGCAATGTGGCAGCTCAAACAATGTATTGTGAGCTAAAATAAGGGAAGAATTAACCATGGCATTCAAGTGAAAAGAAGAGCATGATATTTGGTCTCAGATTACTACATATTTATTGTCACTATGCCATGGTAGCAACAACACAAGGAAACTATGCTAGTCAAAGAGGTTCTCCTAACAGTCTGAAGGAGGCACTGGCCTGATATCTAGAGCATCAGATATAATTTAATGGATGTGATAAAGCTTAATGAATCTAAAGAGACACTGAGGCAATAACAATTCTCATGAATCTAAAGAGACAGAAACCTTTAAAAGTTTGTACACCCTTGGTTTATTGCATTGAATGATTGATAGTATGCTTCATCAGTCACTTACCAAACCATTGAAGCATTAGCTTATTCAGCATCATTTCCAAAATCAGTGTTCAAAACGAGATCAAAAATTGTTACCTTTGCTATGAGGTAGAGTGTCCAATTTCAAGTTTCTGATCAAATGCAATACTGGTTTTCAAAAAGTATGCAAGAATTTTCCCAACATGTCAGTCCCATTAGAAAGCAATACCTGTTGCTTTTTGCCGTTTTAGTGTCCTCCATTTCTCCTTGATATTAGCACGGCCTCTACCCAATAAAGCCGATATTTTTCGCCAATTGTGGCCGTACTGTTCCTGCAACCTTCCCAATGCATAATTTATGTTTGTCACAGCACTGTCATGTTCAGCAAATGATACAAAGAAAAAAATCAACGATTTTCTCAGTTATTAATTATTCCTATTGCATTCAAAGATTATTTAAGAAGGGGAGATCCTGCCTCTCTGTGAAGGATCAGACCAGGCACGCACGCCAATCTGAGCTCCCAGCGATTCCAGGCCCATATTAGATCTTTCCAGGATCAGTAGCTCAGAGAATAGTGCTTTCATGTAATTTACATCAAGGAATAGGCTCTTTTTCAGAAACCAAAACTGGTAGTGTGGCAGAGTGTAACATCATGTCCAATCAATTCTACTCTCAACAGGCATGCTACATTGCAAACCTACTCGTTGGTTTTTATGCCATCATTCGTCAACAGTTTTTTTTTTGGGGGTGTATCTGCGGTGAAGTTGGGGCCTAGCTAGGGCACACACACCCGCCTCAACCACCAAGCTAGAACCCCGTTGGCGTTCGTCAGCAGCTTTGGGCGTAAGCCTTGGCAATGATGGAGGACATACAAAGTCAATGAGTCGAATTCGAGAACTTGTGGTGTATAGAGAATTATAGGTAGTATGGTCCCTAGGATTTTTGACCTATTGATAACTTAGACATTGTTGCACTCTAAGCACCCACTATAGTCTAGAGTGCTAGCACATATTAAGATTACCTTAAGGAAAATTGGGTGGAATCTGACCCTCAGTTCGGGGTGACTTACACATGAAGAGCAGACTCAGCCATGATGCTAGCACTAGAGAATAAGGCTCCTCCCTGCTATTCGTTCTTCATATGAACCTCCGCCCTAACAATGGCTGGTACAGCAGTTCAAGCATTGCTCACTGGTATAAAAAGGCTGTTATTGTTAGAATTATTGCCATATTCTAGGCAGTGACCAATGTAATGTCAATAAGTGGGTTAGGGACACTTTTCCCTCATAAGAGGTTTTTCCCCCTAACCACAGTTAGGATCCCTAACTACAGTTAGTGGTTAGGATAAGGTTTTGTCACTTAGACAAAACTCATCTTTGTCTGTTGTTTCTATCTTTCTACCAGACATTTTGCATTGCTCTCACTCAGTTCAACTCTCTTGCTTCCTTCATTTGGTATCAGAGCAAGCTTTGTTCCAACTCCGTGCTGTCCGCATTTGCCATCAGTCGTACAAATCTGCCCGTACCAACAGGGTCGTACAAATACCAACAGCACCGTACAAACCGTACAGTCTATTTGCGCCGTACAGTTCTGCACCCATCCATACATTTTGTCGTCGTACAATCGTACATTGATTCTACAACTCCTATACCTGTCCATGCGCACGCTGTGTAGCCGTACGTGTCCTCGTCCGTACTCTTTTTGTCAAGCCATACCAACCTTCCGTTCAAGTAGCGTCGCACAACAGATGACGTACAACAGCTGTACTGTTACCTACCGTACCAGACATACCTGCACTCAAAGTATGATCACCTCACCAAGCTTCAGGACTTGAGAGAGCAATTGTTGAATATAGATGAGATTATTCCTAATTCAGAGATGATAACTACTACTCTGAATTCTCTTCCTAAGTCATATCTCGGATTTTACATCTCGCTGAATTTGTCATTGAGGGGGATGGCAACCCTCTCACTTTTCACGAGATGATAGGACTTCTGTTGCAAGAAGAGCAAACCACGAAGAACATGACTTGTGAACATGCCATGCTTTCAAAATTCAAGCCCAAAGGAAACGGGCAGCATAAGCAGCATGCAAATCAGTCTACACATCAGCATAAAGCTGATTCTCGACAGCCTTCTCACAAGGTTAAGAGTGATGCAGAGAAGCCCCAAAAAAAATGGCATTTGTCATTATTGCAAGAAGCCAGGTCACTACATAGGAGAATGCAAGAAAAGAATTGCCAAGGAAAAGAAAAAGGATTCAAGCATCGCTGTCTCAGATTCAGCTCCTCATGCACATGATGGTGATGATGCTTCAGCCAACTTAGTGGAAGAAGACTATGCCTTTTTGACTTGCATTTCTGATTTTCAGGTGGCTGCTCCGGATACTACAGCCACATCACTCTTATGCTTTTCTGACTTGCAGTTATGACCTTTCTAAGGATGCATGCACTTTCAATGTCAATGAGACATTAAATAATTAGTATTTGGATAGTGGTGCCACCAAACATATCACTTCCAGGAAGTGTTTGTTTGATTCTCTACATCCATCACCCGCTGGAAAAAGGGTATCTTGTGCAAATAATTCTTCTTATTCAGTTCGTGGTATTGGTGAGATTGTGCTTACAGCCACAGATGGCACAAATTTCAGAATTCATGATGTGCTTTATCTGCCTGGAATCAAGAAAATTTTGCTTTCAGTGTCCTCTCTCAATAAAAGAGGATTTCAGGTTGTCTTTGCGGATTGCAAGTGTGCAGTTCGAGACAGAGAAGATGATTATGCCTTGAGACTATCTGACACATTGTTTCATGGTCTTTCATGCACTTGCAGTTTCTGCTCACACTGTTGCTATGCAGAATGCAGAGTTATGGCATGCCAAATATGGGCATATGAGTTATGGCAGCTCGATGGCACTTCAGAAACATGCTATGGTTGATGCTTTGCCTCCCTTAGAGTCACCTCCCCCTCATGCTCTAAAGGGTGCATACTTGGGAAGATGCACAAGTTTCCCTTCAAAAAGGATGGTGCAATAAGAGCTGTTCAAAGATTACGGCTCATTCATAGTGATGTCTGCGGTCCCATGAGGACTCCTGCATTGGGTGGTTATCTGTATTATGTCACATTTACTGATGACTACCCAAACTACACTTGGGTCTATGGTTTAAAGAAAAAATCAGATGTGTTTAGGCATTTTCAACACTTTGTGGCAAAGGTTGAGAATGAAATAGGACTCAAAGTGCAGAGACTACGCACAGATAGAGGGGGGGAGTATATGTCTCATGAATTTGAGGCTTATTTGAATGAGAAAGGCATCATACATCAACTTACAGTGAGGCTGACCCCTCAGCAAAATGGCAAAGCTGAGTAGAAGAATCAAACTCTTATGGAGATGGATAGATGTATGCTCACGAGCAAAAAGTTACATCATAGGTTTTGGCTTGAGGGTCTCATGTGTTCCAACTATGTTTTGAATCGAGCTCCCACTAAGGCTTTGAAGAGAAAGACTCCCTATGAAGTTTGGCATGGGAGAAAGCCTTCAGTGGAACATTTCCGTGTCTTTGGATGTGTTGCATATGCCCATGTACCTGTTGAGTTTTGACATAAGCTGTCAGACAAGATACTTAAATGCATATTTGTTGGGTATAGTGCAGAGAGCAAAGGTTACTGTCTCTACAATCCTGCAACACGCAAGATTTTTGTCAGCAGACATGTAATCTTCTCAGAAAATTCAGCACGTACACATGCTGAATTTAATATGCCAGCTTCTTCCACATCAGATGATGTTTTTGAGGGATAACTACCCATTGCTTTGGGTCCCACATCTGAAATCCCTACTGAAAATCAGCATTTACAGCAAGCTCCTCCTTTTCCACATGCCCCAATTCAGCCACCGGCTGATTTAGTTCCTCCACAGGCAGTGGAAGATGCTGTCAGGCAAGAGATTACAGAAATACATGGCAGAACTTGTAGTGCGGCAAGACACGAAGGGGGGGGCTCATTATGTTGAATCAGCTTTTGCAGGTACTCTTCTTGATGAGGAAGAGGCCAAAGACAATGTGCATTGGATGAATGCCATGCAAGATGAGTTGCAGTCTATTGATAAACATTAGATCTGGAATCTTGTGGATTTGCCACCAGGTAAGAATGCCATAGGTACTACATGGGTTTTCAAAGTCAAAAGAAGGCTAGATGGGTCCATTGACAGGTACAAGGCACGGCTGGTTGCAAAAGGCTATGCTCAGAAGAAGGGCATAGATTATGAGGAGACATTTGCTCCTACTTCCAAGATGACCACTATCAAATCAGTTATTGCTATAACTGCACATTTTGATTGGAATGTTCATCAGTTGGACATAAAAACAACTTTTCTCAAAGGAGACTTGTTGGAAGAGGTTTATGTCAAGCAACCTCCTGAAGTTCACAAGCTAAATAAAGCTTTGTACAGGCTGAAACAAGCCCCACGTGCATGGTACTCCAAAATTGATGCCTCAAGGGGCTTCATAACAGTCCAACTGAAAGTACCCTCTACATCAAGAAGGATGGGAGGGATATTTTAGTCATCATTCTTTATGTAGATGACATGCTGCTCACAGGGTCAAATGAAGAAAAAATTGTAGATTTCAAGGCTGAATTGAAAGCTGAATTTGACATGACAGATTTGGGCATGTTAAATTTCTATTTGGGGATCCAGTTCACTCCCATGGAGCCAAGGCTGAAGCTAACTATGTATGATGCAGGTGAATCAATAGATGCCACACTCTACAGCCATGCTGTACGATGCCTCACTTATTTGTGCAATACACGGCCCAATATTCAGTTTCCAATATCACAAGTGAACATATATATGCACAGCCCAAACAGCACATTGGCAGGCTGTAAAACACATCTTCCATTGCTTGCAAGGCACAAAGTCTTATGGCTTGATGTTTCCCAAGGGGGGTGACTTGCAGATGCATGCTTACAGTGACTCAAATTGGGCTAGAGACTATGATACTAGGCAGTCCACAAGTGGCAATTGTTTCTTTATAGAACATGCTTGCATTTCTTGGTTGAGCAAGAAACAAGCTACTGTGGCTACCTCCTCGTGTGAAGCTGAGTACAGGGCAGCTTTCACCGCAACAATTGTGTGTGTTTGGCTGCGCCGTTTATTTGTTGATCTTCATTTCTCATTGGAGGGTCCTTCTCCCATTCTCACTGATACTCAAATTGCTTTAAGCACATTGAGGCTCAGTATCAATATGTCAAAGAGAAGTTGCATGTAGGGGAGATCAGTGATCTATGTGTCAACACATGACAATGTTGCAGACATCTTCACCAAAGCACTTCCACGTAAGAAGTTTGAGGGATTTCGCAGTGCCTTGAACTTATCTCCTTTTGGTGATTGATCATTTCCTTGTACATCATCACATTGGCACTGCGGGGGGGTGTTAGAATTATTGTCATATTCTAGGCAATGACCAATGTAATGTCAATAAGTGGGTTAGGAGCACTTTTCCCTCATTAGAGGTTTTTCCCCCTAACCACTGTTAGGATCCCTAACTACAGTTAATGGTTAGGATGAGGTTTTGTCACTTAAACAAAACCTCATCTATGTATGCTGTTTCTTCTATCTGATTTCATCAGACGTTTTGAATTGCTCTCACTCTGTTCAGCTCTCTTGCTTCCTTCAAGTATTCCCTCCTAAGAATATTCTGAAGTGCTTGTTCTCCTGTTCTTATGTAGAAAGTTAATGCCCTGTTGGTATTTATTCATTTTCTTTGGTAGTGAACAAAAATATATGTTCTGTGGCAGCAACAGTCTCTGCTAACATACTAGATAAATCTTCCTCTCTCAAAATAAATGCTTGTCAATAATGTCCCTTTGGAGCCAATCCCAGCCGATTCATTTCAAAGACCAATAAAATAATCCTTTCAAACTGGAGTTCTGCAGTGAATAAAAATATGTTTGCACATGTATTAACTAGTCCTTTTTGGCGGAATGAATTTTCTTTGCTACCACATTTCTGACCTCTCTAGACTACCCCTCTTTAATAGACTTCTAGGTTTGAGAAAATGCGTGTCACAAATGTCATCTTTACATATCTGACAAAATTAAAACAACAGAACATAAAACCAAAGCATCTGCATTTTACAGACAGATATGTTATTGATGAATGTAGCAGGTCATTTATACAGTACAAAGGTTCACAATTCTAGGTTACCACCTCCTAAGGGCCCCACTTTCCTCGTTTGACCAACGTCCTAAGTGTGTGCCTTCTTCTAACAAGACATGAGCACGACGGAAGATAGCCTTTTGTGGCCGGTGGGGCAAGCATCTTCCTGTAAACATATATGAATAGATAAGAATAACATCTCAAACTTATCTAGCAGCATCGAAGTTGTGAAACTTATAAACCATCATACAACTAGACCTTACATGGTTAATGCTTCCTTACCCTCAAACTTTCAAAATAGCAATGTAACATCACATGCTTCAAAATTATTAAGTAGATGAATAAGTTACAAAAAAGCGATCTCAAAATGGAGGAACTATATCTACAAAACCGCCCCTAATATTCTGTTCCTGGCAGCAACATTACAAACTAGGTTTATAGCTGACCTTGTTTGCTACATGCAAAACACAATTAGATTCGTATTTGTACCCATGATTAGACATCCAAAGAATCTAGCATTAATTAAAGAGTCTTGATCAGCCAAGAACAGTACTGTCTCGAAGAGAAGGGTACAATACCCCAACTTGTACTCTATGCACAATTGGATTAAAGCTGTGCATACAATAATAGGGCATTCAAGGCAAAAATTGAAACATTACAAAACAGAGACAACTTTCATGCATGCATATATACATATATGTAAGATATGTCAACATGTAATTTTATGGTGTAGAATTTGATTAAAGCTGCCAGGCATACAAGAATAGGGCATTCAAAGCAAAAATTGAAACGTTATAAAAGAGAGAACTTTCATGCATGCATACACTTCTATATGTAAGATGTGTCAGCACATTATTTATGATATCTGGAAGTATTTATTTACTTATTTATGTATTTATGAAAGAATCCAGACGTTATATGCATAAACTGCTGACAGGACCAGCCAAAGGCTGAACTGAGACATGAACCACTTGTGGATCCCACTGAAAATTCTGATTTCTCAGCTCCAGCACCAATAAAAAAGGGCAGCAGCCCTTCAAATGCATCTGATGAACCTGATTTTTATCAAAAGCAGTAAGGGGCAAATCTGATTTCAGTAAAAATGGCATCTCTACTGGAAAAGACCACCTTGCTAACAGGATTGTAGAGTCTATAGTCCTTGCTCTAAATACTATAGCCCACCAATATGCACTTCTCACTCTTATCATCAACCTTACTTCTCAATTCCTTAGGAACATGTGCATAAGCTACACATCCAAATGTATGGAAATAACCCACATCAGGTTTTCTCTCATACCAAGCCTGATACGGTTTCAACACTAATGCTTTGGCGGGCTATTCAAAACATGATTAGAGCACATAATCACTTCCATCCAGAACTTTTGCAGCAGTCCTTTGACCTCTGATAACAAAGCTGGAAATGAAGCAAGAGTTCAAGGGAGCACGAAGCTGAAGGAAGCAGAAATAAGACTGCAGCAACAAGAATGGAGTACAACTCTAGGGTAGCCATAGAGACAAATAACTAGGATGGACCCTAAGTAGGATCAAAAAATGTGTGGTGTGACTAACTCACCCACAAACCCCACCTTCTAACTCCACCTAGCCCCTTAACATTGGCCATTGCCTTAAAGAAATCCTACTCTAGTGATCTTATATATACATGTATCAGCATGTTGAGCCATTGCCACATCTCCATAAGATGAAGGCGAAACTCAGCCATCACAGATGCCAAATAGAGCAGAGCTATGAAAATGCAGCTTCTACAATCAAATCAAACCATAACCATTGTGGAGACACATTTTACTTTTAATATGAACAAAAAGCAAAATTTCAGTAAACACAGGCCTACACATGTAGCAATACAAGACTTATGAAAGAGTTCAGATTAAACCATTGGGGAAATTTTTACGGAATTAAGTGAATTACTTATATCTTTCCAACAATGTCGAGCTTCTCCGTGCTTGCGACAGTTTAGAATAATGCCAAGACCCTCCATTTGATTCCACCCTCGCTCCTGCACAACCCAAAATATTGTGAACGAAAACTTTCTGCTGGAGACTATGCTTTCCACCAAAGCCTCAAATCAACATAACATGCATGCATAGCACGTCCATAAAATAAAAATTGAAGGGCATTACATACTTAGCTAGCATGCATGCATACCCTAGACTAGTTAAGACAAAACACGATACGTACACAATTTTCTAGGGAGATGCTAGGTACACCGGGTTCTCTTTAACATGATCATCTCAAGAGATTGCCTTCACATAACCTGGATTGCAGTTCTTTATTTTCATGATCCTTCATAGCTTCAAAACTGAAAAAGCTTATCCAGTTGGTTTTTTTGTTTCTTTTCATTGTATAGCTGACTGCTTATTTTTATTTTATTCTATGCATGTGATGTATTGTCCATCTGACCTTGGATTCTTCAAACTGCAATTTTGGGGTGCTCCATGTGGCAAATGTTCATGCAAAATTCTAGGGCTTCCGTTCAAAGTTTACAACTCTAGGGCTCTTTCGACTCAAAAATTTGCTATTCAGATCTCTTAGAGATGCAGTGACCCTTCAAGCGATAGCAACTTTGTAGATGTCTCTTCTCGATGATCTTCCCCAATAAATACTCTGTTTTGCAACTTCAATTGCTCTCATTTCGATTATCTTCTCTGATAAATGCTTTGCAGATGTCTCTTCTCGATGATCTTCCCTGATAAATACTTTGTTTTGCAACTCGAGTTGCTCTCTAGTAGCATTTATTCTTGCTATGGTAGTCTATAGGAGTGAGTTGAACGTGTACTCTTTGTTACTGTTACAAAAAGGCATACAACGAGAAGAGCAAGAAAGATAGCCAAGGATTGAAAAACAAACTCAATAACAATGCGCATCCGAGTTACCTTGATGTAGTTCTGAATTGCGTCCTGGAGAATTTCGTCCTCTTCTTTTGTGAATCGCTTTCCCCAAACGTAGTTTTCACAATCATCAAATGTATCAGCATCAACTTCGTTGATACAAAGAGTTTCCCGGTCCTGGTCAGGAAAAGAAACGGTTTTCTTCATTTTCTGCCCGTGACCAGAATCACTGGACCGCTCAACGCTGCTGTCGCCTTCGTTGATAGAACGGGTTTCCCGTCTGTTTCCGTCCAGGCCATCGTCCTGGTCACAAAAAGAGACTCGTTTCTTCTTTTTCTCTTTCGCTTGCCCATGACTACCCTCCCTGAACCTCCCATCGCCGAAATTCATCGCCCCGGATTCCACTTGTTCAGTTTTTAATGTCACCCCTCGTTGTTTCTCTTCAACCCTCTCAATCACTTGCTCGCCGGGTCCTTCGCAAACCACCTTCGGTATCTTTTTCCTCCTTTTAGCAATCTTGGGTTTTGTGGCGGATTCGACTAGCAAATAATCTTGCGAAACATCAGGAAGTTCGTGCTGGTGGTGCAGAGTCTTTTGCAGCTCAGTCTCCGTTTTGCTAACAAAGGCTTTCAACTTGATCTTCTTCGATACTGTCTGGTTTGACAACTCATGCTCGTGAGGAAACGAAAAATCGAAAGAGTTCCTCTGAGGCTGAAGCTCGTGATCTACCACGAAATCTCGAGCCTGTCGTTTGTGTTTATGCATCTCGAGGTGAGGCGATCTGGAGCTGAGATGCGCACTGAGAATGTAAGATTTGCTTAATTTTGGTGAGTTCTTGAGTGTGGGCAGAATCGAGGATGAGATTGAAGGTGTAGTAGTGAATTTAGAATTCAGTGCTACCAATTTCTACTTGTAATTTTTTGGCCTTAGCATCACATATTTATTTTCTTTCAATGAATAATTCGTTATTTGGAATGTGGCGGTCACTTCCATGTTTGCCTATCGTTGCGCATGCGTCTTCACGGAGTTGATTGTGCTTTTAGTATTTGCATAATCCATGGAGGTGCTTCCAAGCACGTTCCTGGTCAAGAACATCCACTCCTTTAGTTGGTGATGCATGCCGTCCTTGCTTTCTTGTGTTTGGTTCATCTTAATTCGGCTTGTCTTTCATTTTTATCCTTACACCATGCAGGTGAGCGTGAGGAATATGAGGCCTTGTTCGACAGTTCTTTGTCCTTTGTATATGATATGGATTTTCCTGTTTAATGACCAAATCAATACATGTCGATAACTGCGTACGCGTATTACTCCTCTTCCATCTCTGGTTTCGCATATTTAAACACTCTGTTTGGAGGAGAAACGTATTCTCAATCTCTTGTTCGTTTCTGCATTGAGAATACTTAATCTGCCTACTGAATATATGGACACAGATAGTGGTGCCTTTGTTAAAGGTATTTCTCTTCTCTTTGAACGTCTTTGTTTACTTATCGATCTTCTTGAGTTTTCTAATCGAGTTCGTTTTGGCAGGTCTTGCCAAAGTATGTCCTGAGATTATCGATTCGCCTGTCTCTCCAACTTCAAATAAAGTTATCGCTGTGTAAGAAATGGACGAACCTGTGAAAGAAACCAATGTTGTTGATGGTGAGAACAAGATTTCGTACCGTCTTTGTCGTCTACTTTTGTAGTTTGAAGTTGTTCTAATAAACGAGTCGAGTCATTCGCAATTGTAGTTGCTGCATGTCTGTTGTCGAGCCAATCGCAATTGTAGTCCTTGGGTCATTGTTTTCTTGGATGTAGCCATTTTTGGTGAGGTTCAGGGACTTTTCTGTATATAGGTATCTTGCATGATCCATAACTTATGCATTGCTCAACGGAATTTGGCAAACTTTGTCTTTAAGTTGTAGTACACATTCCAAACTTGAACTTGAGAGCAAAAAATTATGGAGTAAGAATTTGGAACAAGACCGTTAAAGCATTACAAGTGCTATGTTGCATGTGAAGCATGCATTCTAAAGACTATAGGATATAGCAATTTATTCAAAAACATCAAAATTTTGTTCTATACATACATGCAACCAAGTAATCATTCAAAAGTACACTACGTGAGCTCCAAGGACACACCTAAATGAGAACATTACGCATGGGTTAACGGGCTCCAATGTTGTACTAAAGTGATGTAAACCCATTTGAGAGCACACTCCATAACTTTTTTTTTATTTGTTGAAAACCAAAACAGATTGCAAATTTGGAATCCAACCTAGTGGGACTATTGGATTGTGATCTTTAAATTTTGATAGTTGTTGGTATTGGTATCTAGATTCACCCTAAAATGGAAGAAGTTTGAAAAGTGCAATTTGTGCATGTGAAAAGATATTTTAATAAATCCAATACTATTTACAATTTTGAATTGTTTATTTTTACATGCACTTGCTTGCTATATGGCTCATAAGCATGCCAAAGGTCATTGCATTTAATAATACACAACATCAAACCCGATAGTGTGTCCTTTGGCCTATTTGTGTTTTGAAGCATTTTAGGCCATATTGCATTTGTTTGGGATATCCAATTCTGCTGACATGTATCGCCAGAGGGGGGAAAACCAGCGGCTAAATTTTTGCTACTCCTATGAATTTTGAATTTTCACACCTCCAGCCCATCAAATCTTGGAAAATTAAGTACGTGCAACCTGCCCCCACCCCGCAAACGCCCTGCAACCTGCACACACTTCGATGTGACCTTGCGCAGACTTTGGTTTGCCATTGTCTTCTTTCAGGTAAGTTGACTTCTATTATTTGCTTGCCTTACCAGCTACGTTCTCTGGGTCTATTCCGATCATGGCTATGGCGTCAATGGCAACATGCAGCTTGCTGTGGCTTGCAAGAGAAGCAAATAGAGATTGTGAGACGGGAAAGCTGAAAAGCCAGGTCAAAGCACAAGGAATAGAGTATCGGTCGAGGAAAGCGCTGGCACGGTATCGAATTGGCAACGGAAGACACTTTTGCAACATCTGCGAAGGGAGAAACAAGAAGAAGAAAGAAGACTCCTTATAGAGCAGCAGCAAGAAGCAGTTGCAGATGCACGCATTTGATCATTGCCATCGGAGCAAAGAACACGAGCTGTGGTGTCACGATTGGTGGGAGCATTCGAGGCAACAACATCAAGCCATTCAAGTGATTACCAATCTCGAGTCTTCACAAGCTATAGCTTGTACCCTAAAGTTTGTAGAGTAACAACCCTACCAACACCTTGGGAGATGCACGCCCAAGAGGCGATGCTCTCTAACCTGAGAAATGGCCTATAGAAAGTGAAAGGGGTGCACAGCTTAGATCAACTAGCTGCAAAGAGGGCGACATTAGCTATGTTGGTGTTCCCTTAAACAAAGGAGAAATGTCCGGCACACAATATTGAATATGTCAATCAGAAGGACCAATGTGGCTCTTACGGTTGAATGTAGAGCAGAAGCAATGCACGATCATCCCGATCTGAGAAGTCAGTGGGCTTCAACAAAACGCAAGAAAAGGAGAGACAGCCTAAGTGCAAAAGTCATTGCTATAGTGATGATGTTTTGGCACGAAAATACAAGAGTCCTAAACTAGCCCGATGGTTAGAACATCGTGCAATCGTAGGCTGGTTCAGCTCAATCACCAGTTATGTGATTGTCCTGAACCAGTGTGGTTGAACAGACATTAGTTGTTGTCCAGCCCAGTTGCGTGGTTGAGCAGAAATTAACAGCAATATATTTCATAATATATTGTTATTTTACTAAACCAGCCCGATAGTTGAAACATCATGCAATTGTGGCTGCTTCAGCTCAATCACCAGTTATGTGATTTTGTCCTAAACCAACGTGGTTGAACAAACATTAGTTATTGACTAGCCCAGTGGTTGAAATTATTATGTTTCTTAGTACTTAAATTTATTAAATTTAATTTCCTGCTATTCGGGTCATATTCCACTATTTCTAGACCGGGATGGCTTGGACTTAATGTGATTGTTCTAAACCAGCCCAGTGCCAGTTCACAACAAACATCAAGCAGTTACTAACATCAATTGTGATTGAAATTGTGAAATTCAGAAATGAAAAGCAATATATTGTTATTTTCTACTGGTGAAATTTAGAAATGAAAAGCAATATAGTGACTGTCCTAAACTAGCGTGGTGGCTGAAAATTATTTTGCTTCATTATATACTTTAATTAGACTGTGTTTTATCTTCTTTTAGTAGTAGCAAAAAGGGGACTCATTGTTTTGTTATTCCCGCATGTTGGGTCAGCAGAGCAGACGGAATTGTATCTCAAGTTTATGGAGTAGAATCCGGACATTTCAATTGGGCAGAGGAGCTTTGAGCATTGTAAGCCTTGGTACATTAGGAAACTCAAAGACAGGAATGTTTGTTGATGCAAAACACACATAGACTTTGACCTAGACCGGCAAGCTATGAATGACTTGAGATTTGGTCATGTTGGAGCATTGCTCCATGGGGATCGATGCCCATGCCTCCCTGATGAATGCACAGTTTGTAGGCCACCTGGATCCTCATCATGTGTTGCAAGGGAGGGCAGGTTTTGTAGCCTAAGGTCTGTGTGGGAGCCAGTGGTTTGTCCAAAGGGAGACCATGAGTGGCACAGGATTGAATGCATTCGTGGCACATGTAAGCATTGCAGTTTGAAACTAAAGAAGAAGAAATTTAATGTCTGTCCAAATGAAATGAGGGAAGACAACCATGTGGAGATTTGAAAATGTCAATGTTGAAGGATCCGATAAAAAATTTTATGGCCAGCTGCTGGCAGGATAAGAAGTTCAGGATGTTCCTTGCCAATTTTTCCCATGACACTATTGTATCTGTCATAGATTTTGCTGAAAAATATTCATTTCAAGAACAAGATGAGATACAAAGTGCTCACTGGTACAACAAGCAGATAACAATTCTAGTGCATATCACGTACAGTCATTTGCTTCATTCTTCCACGTCTGATGCCAATCTACTTGCTGACTCACATGAGTATAGGTCAGTGCAACGCACGTACCATTTCTACATTTTAGATGATAGGGAACATGACACCTTATTTGTGCAGCATGCTTTTCTACTGCATTGGGAATGGATGAAAAAGGAAAATCCCCATGCAAAAAATATAAAACAACATTGGGTGTGGTCAGATGGTGCTGCCTGTCAATTTAAATCAGCCCATGGATTGTACTTCGTCTCAAGGTTTAAACCCTTGACTGGTCTAGACATGATGTGAAATTTCTTTGGGTCTAGCCATGGCAAGGGTGAACATGATGAATGCGGTGTTGTTATTAAGCAAGCTCTGTTCAAACACCAATTAGCATGCTCTCAAGAAAAACCCAATGATGCCCATGATGCTGTAACATGGCTTACATCCAACCTCTCCATAGGCATGCATTCAACATACAGTAAACAAAGCCTTAAGAATATTGTATTATGCATAGTGTTCCATGAAGTGAAAGTGGATGAAGTGCAAAGGAGAAGCCAGCACGATTGCAAGAAAATCAAAGTTCATGGTTTGCACAGCATTTGGGGCTTTTCAAACAACCAACTGATTAAAACAAGAAAACTTTCTCGATTCTGCAGTGCGTGCATCATTCGAGATGAGGATTCCTAGACTCCGAGTGAATTTTTTCGAGTGAAGCAAATTCCGAGCGAATCCCTCTAAAATAAGCCTCAAAGCAGCACCAAAAAACAATGTCCATGAATAAATGAAACACCATCTAGTGTGATAGAAGATGCTCACTAGTCATCAAAAGGGTTAAGACCAGCATTGGTGTCCGCCTCCTATGCTGTGATGTCCTCCCTACCCTGTCTGCTAGAGCTAAGTAAATGAATAACATACGAGCGCATCAGTCTATCATCCACATCTAGGGATGCACAAGCATGTCCTGTGCTAAGGCATGCCTTGAGCAATGAGGTTGTGCCCACATCCCAGCTCAACATAGATATCCTCTGGAACACAAAGCATCTCCAAAAAGCACCAGAGGAAGGTATGGCTCCTCTCCATGCCTCCCCTCAAAGGCATGTTGAGATATGGTGCCATGAGCACATAGATTAAAGGGCTAAGGTATGGTATAGGAAAGAATTAAAGTAGCCACCCTAAGATGTGGACTACATGATGTGGAGATGTGGATTGAGGATATCCACAAGGAGAGATGTGGATGAAAGGATCCCACATGGTTTGACTATTCTAAAGGCTCTCTCTATATAAGAAGCCTATCATGTATGGTTGAATACAGCACATTGGAATAGATTGAGTGTTTGTTATCCTATGTCTCTCTTGTGGTGTTTTGATCCCCCTTGATCCCTCACTTTGTCATGGTATCAGAGCATAGGTCTAGTCTCCTAGATTAGTTGTAGGCTTGCCTTAGGAGCACGAGAGAGAGAGAGAGAAAGTTCACTCTTTTTAGAGATCTAGTTTGTAAGATAGATCTATGAGGAGTTGTTCTTCTTCTTCTTCTTAGAGAGAGCTTGTGAGAAAGGTGCACAAAGCTTATAGCTTGTGGAGTTAACAGCGGCCGCACAAATCTGTGCATCGACAGCCAGCAGCGCAACGACCTAGCATGTGGCCGACCTCCAAAGCCTCCTCAGCGCCAGAGTCCCGCAACGAGCTCCCACAACACACAAGCTCTTCCACGACTCTCCTAGCTCCAATAGCGATGCAGTACCAAGTCTCTAGAGCATACGGTTGCGCCGACTCTACACAACGAGTGACCACCATGCCTCAGCGACTCCTCTGACGGCCAGCCTCCATACGCCTTTACGAACTAGCAGCTCTAAAGCTCTAAGTCCCGGCAGCCTATCTACAACAGCCTTGTCTGCTCTTCGACGCCTCCGACTGCAAACGGACGACTATGCAGCGCTGCTCCTCCAAGCATCTCCACAACGGGCTCCACGGGCACCTAAGGCCCTCCGTCCATGAAGGCAACACAGCCACGCGGGCTCCCAGATCCCACAGCGCTCCTGCAAGCATTCTCCTTCGCGTCGCCATAGTCGGCCACTACGTCGCCTTCTTCATGGCGACGCCGTTTTCGCCTCCAAAGCAAAAGGCGCAATAGCACTAGTAGATGAATCCACCGACCACAAGCTGCAGACTGCATCGCCATCGTCAGCGTGTTGCAGAGCTTCAAAGCTTTCTTTTTTCCTTCTCTAAAGTTGAACATTAGGCCACGTAGTAGATAAGGTTGGGTGAGGTATGGTCAAGTTAAACCTTGGTTAAGATAATGATTAAGTTAACTCCCCACACTAAACCATGGTTAAATTTAGGCAGGGTTGGTTAACTGCAACATCACCAAGTGCCACCTAAGCACATAGCCCCTGCCAAGCACAGTTTGGAATTCAGCATGTGAATCCCTCTGCCACATCATCAAAGGCCCTCTTCTTCACAAAAGCTTCAACAAGCCATAACTTGCAATCCAGGAAGAATTTGCACACGCTCCAAAAAGGAAAAATAACCGGTTTTTCAAGCTCTACGCGCCTGTCAGATCAGAATCATTGTATGCAATTAGACACTGCCAGATTTGAAAGTATCATCAAACTGGTAAGACCTTTGCAATGGCAATCCGCACTCCAACTGTTGAGAAGTTCACCGGGGATGGATTTCACACATGGTCTACACAAATGAGATATCTTCTGATGCACCAAAAGCTTTGGAAGATTGTAAAAGAAGATATACCCACTGCACAAAATGATGCTTGGAAGGAACAAGATGAAGCAGCACTATCACTCATTGGATTGCACTTGGGTCCAAACATAATTCATCATATAGACTCTAAGGATCATGCCAAGGATGCATGGGATGAGTTGAACACAGTGTTTGGTGCAAAAGCCAAAAACCAAGAGATCCATCTTAAAATTGAATTCTATGGTATGCACATGGGCTTCAATGAATCCATGGCACAATTTGTCAACAAAATCAAAAGCATTATGACTCAACTAGAGGGCATAAATGCAAAAGTAGGAGAGAAAGATGCACTTGCAATTCTCCTTAAAAGCATGCCTGCAGAGTATAGTGCATTGACAACCACTTTGAAGAATTTGCCAGATCCAAAGTTTGAAGAATGTGTATCCTCTCTTCTCGAAAAAGAAAGAGAGTTAAAGGCATCGACATCGACATCAACATCCACATACAACAGCTATAATGAAGAACAAGCACTATTCAGTAAAACATCAGTGAAATGCTACCATTGCGGAAGGATGGGTCACTATCAAAGTGACTGCAGATTGAAGAACAAACCAAAGTGTCACCATTGCAAGAAGCTCGGACACAAGGAAGAAGATTGCAGATTGAAGAACCAACAAGTCAACTACGTGGAGTCGTCATCAAGCCATGAGCCAAAAGGTGACATCAATGGAATGTATTGAAAAGCAAAAACCTTGCCAACCTTGCCTATATTTTGTAAATCAAGCCTGACCACCTGAGAGTAGCTATGAAAGCACCTAGGGGAGGTATTGACATGTAAAATCCACACTTTACCACCTTAAGTAGCAATGCAAGCACTAAGGGGAGGTGATGGAATGTAACTCACATCTGACCACCTTGCAGTAGCCAAAGGATCATGGCACCAAGGGGAGGTGTTAAGATATGGTGCCATGAGCACATAGATTAAAGGGCTAAGGTATGGTATAGGAAAGAATTAAAGTAGCCACCCTAAGATGTGGACTACATGATGTGGAGATGTGGATTGAGGATATCCACAAGGAGAGATGTGGATGAAAGGATCCCACATGGTTTGACTATTCTAAAGGCTCTCTCTATATAAGAAGCCTATCATGTATGGTTGAATACAGCACATTGGAATAGATTGAGTGTTTGTTATCCTATGTCTCTCTTGTGGTGTTTTGATCCCCCTTGATCCCTCACTTTGTCAAGGCATCCCTACCGTGATGGTCCCCAGAGCATCGTTGGCATGTAGTGGTACATCACATCATCTGTCGCCTGCATGCCGAGGGCCTCGAAGAATGGGGAAGCACGATCAACAAAAGTCTGAGGGTGCATCCCTCGGTGATGCAGTGGAAATATGTGCGATATACAAGCCTGCAAACATCAAAACCAAATTAGTTACCTGCACAATCCAATGTAACAAGAAGGATGGAAATAGAGTTTGAAACAAGCATCACCCCAATGTATGATCCAATCAACTCATAGGATCCAAACAAGGTGTGATGCACAACTACAATGCATCGTGCAATATGGAGCTCTAAGACTCGGCAGTAGCACTCCACCCAACTAACACTCTCCCCTGAAAGCCAAGGTATTGAGACTATTTACAAACGATAAAATAAACACAAAATGCTTGCAAAAATAGACTAACAACCATATAAACTACATCCACTAGCTTCCATGACAACAAACCACCCTTCATCTGATAGGGTGGATGCCGACAATGATAGCCCATAGCGCATGTGGTCCTCTAGCAAAGTTCCCAAAGTGGATGCGAGGGGGGCATGACATGGTCCCCACCAAAGGGCAGTTCTAAGAAAATCAAATTAGCAGCCCAAGTTACGGATCTGCCCTTCCCCACATAAGACCATCCTCTTGGTTTATGTGAAGACATATGTGCATGTATGTCCACAAAGGATGGGCTTCGCAAACCAGTGGCAAAATCATGGCCAATGGCAATGTAATCTGCCATGACCGCTATGCATCAATGGTCCCCAACAGGGGGTGCACCATGACATGCATGGTCAGCCAAGTAAACAAATCTAAGTTGTTTTTTCAAAACAACTCTGGCTCTGACTGCTGCACAATCTGCATACAAATTTGAGAAGCATACTCATATTTTAAACATGCACCCCTCAATTATCACAAGCATACACTTCAACAGAACACAAACTATAAGATGCAATCTAAAAACCTCACTTGAACTTTTTTCAACTTAGTAAAATGTAACTTTATACTTTTCCAATTAAATATGTGAACATATATCCAATCATAAAAACACAAACTAAAATGTTATTCACCTCTCCTAGAAGCGGACTCTCCCACTAGTCGCTAGAGGCGGAATCCTCTATCTCCTCCTGCATTCTAGCTCCTGCGAGAGTAGTCAATGCTTTTGAGAAGAGCAACCACTAAATGGAATACAAATAAAGAAGTAAAATAGATGGTTCTATACCTACATCTGGGGGTACTATCATAGACAGAGAAGCAAGGCTCTTCTCTCGAGTCTTTCTCTCACTCGGGGTCTTCGCAGCTTCTTCAGCCTTGAAGACCACATGCAAACCCTCCTCCCTCTCCATGACAAAAGAGTCCTCCATATCTATCCACCAAGGACATGCATCCAAATCCCATTTGGTGATGCATGGGAGGTGGATATATGCAATTGTCCTCTGTTCAACGTCAACCACTGGCGAGCAAGAAGTGGTATACTTGATAGATGGCCCTTTTCTCTCATCAACGAAAAGAACCTTGACAAAAAAATATTTTCAAAAACACAAATCATTGCTATGTCCATATATACGTTGGGCAAATCCATTCCAAATCAAGGAGGTTCAACTCAATACACAAGCTTCAAACTTTCCAACATTAAACTTTAACTTAAAATCATTCCAAATGAAAGAGGTGGTAGCCAAGTACCTGAACACAAGCTGTTGCACAGCCATGTGTACCGAATCAAGTTTTTCCAACAACAGAGCGTCCTTACTCTTGTCATTTCTATCAACCTTGCACTCTAGATCAAACATGTGCTTCTTAGCATCGAGTTTTACCTCCTCATAAAACTCGTGCAATGTGCAATCAACAGGAAGAGCTGCAATGCTTGGAATGTCATCAAAGTCCTATGGAATATGAAGGCCCCTCTGGTATATCTTTTCGAGAGTGCCTTTGCATTTCAACCATCTAAACCAACACAATTGATAATAAGAGGTAAACAATAAAAGCTATCAACCATCAAATACTCTTCCCACTAAAAGATTCAGTTTTGACTTAATTTAGTAAAGTAAATAATATTTCTAAGAAAATGGAAAGAAATTCTTACAAGTTCATTCTCTACAAGGTGGATAACAAAGCAATCTCACTGACACATGTAGGATCAATGACTGTGCAGAGGACTCTGTAATGCTTCTCACGCATCTGTGAAAAACGCTCTTTGATTGCAGCTTTCCATGCAATGGTCCTGTGGTTGCCCTCCCAAACTTAGAACATTTTGTTAGACATAACCTATGAATCCATGGAAGAAGCAATGAGGCACAAATGTAAATCTTTATTCCAAGAGTGGTTACATATATAGGCAACTGCCTCCATGTAGGTAGATCCCAGATCCACAATCATCTCCCTGATTATCTCAATCAATCACATCTTATGATCACTCATCACACCAACCTGACACACCTAACTAGAACCTTCTATCACACCTACACTCACACACTTCTTGCATAGGACTCCAAGCCCATAGGCACACACACACACATCAATTTGCCCCTTTATTCCCCCCCATAAATTGATGACCTCATCCCTTAGCAGTAGTACATGGGATGCTCCATGGCTGGCCCACCATCATGTGGCAACACTCATGGCCCCAACCTATGACTCACTCTTTAGGATTCTTGGTTTACAACTGGGAGATGGACATTGACTATGTATATAAAGCCCAATGAGTCCAACAAGGAAAAATCTCAAAAGACTAATAATCTTTTAAGGATGGACTATCCATGGCAGAGAACCATTATTAACCTCACACACACATAACTTAGAAAACATATGGATCCTTACCCTTATCAAATTTGACTTGGGTGTTGTAAGCAGTGAGAGCTTTGACATTCTCTGGTTCTTCTTCTTCTTCAGTTTCTGCTTCCTCAACAAGATTAGCTGAACATCTCTTCTTGGCATAACGTTCCTTTTCAAAGTGTCTAGGTTTGCCACAAAAGTTACATTTCATTTTGCTCTTTCCCTTGAAGTTGCTTAAGTTGCTTCTGGCCAAATATGCCCCTTCTTTGTAGTCACTTCTTTGTTTGATCTTTCTCTCCTCCTCCAAGAGTGATGCTTCAATTTCTACCAAAATTATCTCTGGAATATTGGTGAGTGTGGTTACAATAGTGCCATATTCTTCAGTGAGACTTCTAAGTAAGATGGCAATTACAATATCTTCATCAAGATTAAACTTGATGCCAGATAACTGTGTCAAAATGCTCTTCATTAAATTTAGATGTGAAGAGATGGACTCCCCTCTATCCAATTTTAAGTCAAAGAACTTGATAAGCAAGCTAAACTCGACTGGTTTTTCTATAGTTTCTCCTCATTCCTTAGTCCATTTGCTTTCAAAATTCACCAACAGGTAGCTCATAGGGTCACCTAAGTGCACCTCAGACCATTTTTGAAATGGTGGCTCCAGCAAGCTGTATCATTAGAAATGGCGCGAGATAGGGCGAGTGTAAGCACGGGTTGTAGAGGCCATAATCTTTCAATTCCTCTCACGTGAAACGGTGCCCTAACTAGGGGAATCTACACCTTAAAGGGCTGGAGCAATGGTGGCTTATAGGAGGAGAATGAGCTTAAGGAAATTCATGGAAGGAAGGAAGAAGAAAACTCCATTTGGGGAAGAAGAGAGAATCTAGAGGGAATCTTCAAAGAATCTCTTCAAAGGCACTAGAATCTTCAGCAAGCTCTGATACCACGTGTGAATCCATGGAAGGAGCAATGAGGCACAAATGTAAATCTTTATTCCAAGAGTGGTTACATATATAGGCAACTGCCTCCATGTAGGTAGATCCCAGATCCACAATCATCTCCTTGATTATCTCAATTAATCACCTCCTATGATCACGCACTCATCACACCAACCTGACACCTAACTAGAACCTTCTAGCACACCTACACTCACACACTTCTTGCATAGGACTCCAAGCCCATAGGCACACACACACACACATCAATTTGCCCCTTCATAACCTACCACGCAGGCTTCCCAGTAAGCTCTGCCTCAAACTCTGCATTGATGGAAACCCATATAGGGTCCCATTCTTGCACGACAGCCTCATCAACATTGCAGTCATATCTCCTAGAAGTCCAAAGAGAAACAATAAAAGCCCCCTTCTCCTGCACATAACCGTCTCTACCGAAGGCGGCTTTCAATCCAGAGACATCATCCCTTAGCCCTCTCACCTTGGCATAAGGGAGCTTGCAGAAAGGAACAGGAGGACACTGAAAATAAGAAAATATTCTTGTCTTTTGGAGAATGTCCTCACCCCTATCCAAATAAAGTAGATTCTCAGACAAAGAATCCCCTCCTCCAGGAGGGATGAAACTATGTATGGCACAATCTGTAAGGAGGACTCCTCGAAAGCAGGTACATGGTCAGGATCATGCCGTGCTCTAGAGCCCTCTCCAAGCCCCTGGCTCATGTCTCCCATATCCTCTACTCCCATAGAATGAACATCAATAATGGGGGCAACGACCTCAAGAGGCTCTTCATTTCCTCTCCCCTTTCCTCTACCTTATTTCACTAGTAAGCTTATAAGCTTATTTAATATGTTTTATTATTAACATATTTATTATCATTTATTGAAGTTATAAATGAACATATTTATTATTGTTTATTGAAGTTATTAGTAACTTATTAGCTTTTACCTTGGCTTTTAGCTTATTTATTAGCTTTTACCTTAATTGCTTTAAACTCATTAGCTTATTGACTTATTTATTAGCTTTTAAATATTAGTTTTTTACTTGTTTGCTTTTAACTTTTTAGCTTTTAAATTATTAACTTATTAGCTTTTGAATTATTTACTTATTAGCTTTTAAATTGTTACCTTAATAGCTTTTAAGTTATTAGCTTTTAACTTATTAACTTATGAGCTTTTAAATTTATAACTTATTGACTCATTATTTTATTGGTCTCTTTATCTCATTGGTTTATAACTTATAAGATCTTTGGTCTTTAACTTATAACATGCACGTTGGAATATACCTCCCTCTAGAGATGTGGTTGTCAGGCCGTTTTTATGGAATGGTGGGATGAGTAACTATTCATGGGGCCGTTATCCTCGTTAACATCATTCTATGGAGTTGGTGAGTTATGATCAGTTGTGTGTCATGAGAGCTACCTTTAGCCAATTACTTTTCCTGAGAGCTATCTATGGCTAGCTTCACTTCCTTCTACCAACTTCTTCTTGCAGCACATTGCGCTTCTGCCCCACTTCTATTGTTCTCGTGTCCCACTTCTACTGCGTTTTTTGCCCCTCTAGCTCCTTCTTGCAATGATCACTTTAGTTGCTCCTCCACTTCTACTGTGTTCTCTACTTCTCCAGCTCCAACTACTTCTACTACGATCACTTTAGCTGGCAAGATGAGTAGGAAGATTACCATTTTCGGCCCTGAAGTTCAACAAAAGATGATCTTGGTTTTCAAGGAGGACATGACAGAGATTTCTCTTGACACCTTGTGCGAATCATTTTACTTGCAAGATTTTCCTGTGACTCTAAAGCCATTGGGACTGGATGTTATAAAGCTCGAACCAGTTCTATTACACAATGCAGAGAACGGCTACCATTTGGATCCTGAATTCAGCAAGAGCTACCAAATTTTGAAAGATGAATCTGCCTCCAGAGTGCATATAGATGTAGACAAGGACGACAATAAGAACAATAAGTCTTGCACTAGTGTTCTTGACTTGATTCATGGGCTTCCTTTGAGCACTAGTTTGCATATTGCTTTGCATAATGTTGCAAATATCATGCAAGTTGAAGAGTTGCCAAAGATCTATGATGGATATGTTGCTTTTGAGCTACCTCCCTATGGAAAGAAGAGTTCCATGCCTGGGATGGAATGAAAGCATGACTTCCATCCATGGATTGACTATGTGATGTGTAGTAGTGATTGTTTTGATGGGACAGTGCATTTCAGTAGATGTGCAAGGCACCTTCGATGCATCAATCTCAAATGTTCATACTTCTCTAGAATGCATCTTCAAAATGAGAGCCAATGGAAAGGGAGAATGAAACGTATTTGTAATGTGGGATTGATTAGAGCAGAGGATGGAAATCTAACTTATCGCCATTGTGCTCAAGCTCCAAAATGTGTTTCCACTTGTCCGGTAGTTATTTAGTACTGCATTCCAAAAGATCACTAGAACACCACCAGATGTGCAATACATCTAGGAAATCACCCTCATCCTTACAAGGAGGGCACCAGTAGGGCGGATGTTGATAGCGTCGAGGAAATGTTGGTGTCAAGAGCGAATATGAATCCTTTTACAACACCAGAGTAGCTGGAGACAAGTGTGGGTAGGGACATGATTTTGGATATGCTTATGGGTGATGAATTCGTCAAGTTGCTAGAGTATGCCACTCCGTTGTCTAGTAATAAGCAGATTGAGAAGTGCTTAGAACATGCTAAAAAGGCACAATGTTTAAAATCTAAGGGACTTGAGGCCATCTTGGAACTCAAGAAGAAGTGCATATATCCTTTCATAGATAGTGTTTTGTTTCCTATTGTAATCTTGTTGCAGGGTCTTGTAGCTTACTCTTTGGACTTCCAACATTGTTTTGTAAAAATAACCCTCACCGTGGTTGCTACAAATTGCTCCACTGTGGCTGCTGCAACTTGCTCCACCGTGGTTGCTCTTTACATTCTTCCTGGCCTGGAGAGATACCTCATTGTATTCTCTACCCCCGCTGCTCTCTCTGCCCCATCCTTCTTGGCCTTGAAGCTCTCTCACAGTTCCTACATCACCTTTCTGGTTTCTGCATTCTCCCTTTTCAGGCCCTCCATCATTTGGTCTTTTACAATGTCCAATGCGTTCTACATGTTGCAAAGTTGTTTGTAAATACTCTCTTATAGTTTCAAATATCCAATCAAAGACTCTTTTTTATGAACTTTCCTAGCCTTCCTAACATGCTCTTGAAAATGGATGAAACCAATATGATAAGTTTGTTAAGGAGTAGAACAGGTAACCCGACTTTAGCATCGGAAGGGTCAAGATTCTTAACGGTTAGAAGTTGTAGCTGAAATACCAACCACAAAGTCAGATATAGACTGAGAGAGAAGGATATACATCTAGAATATCATGTCTCTTCCACTGCTTCTCGAAAAAGTTTGCTTGCAAATTGCCTCTAGAAATTCCTAGAGCATTTTCAATCACACTTTCATTGATGGTAAACTTCTGACCTTGATAGACTAGTTGCCCCTCCTTCACGTTCACCTCCTGTACCAACCTGGTGAAGTTTTGGAGAGCATCCAAATTGGGCTTTAGAAGAGCAAAGAGGAGCTCCCATATGTCACAATTTCAAGATTAGGGGAGGAGGGGCTCTCACATTGTATTGCAGAGGGGGAGGAAAGATTGTGTGAGGAGCTCTCGGACTGCTGTGCAGGGTCCATTACGAGAGGAGATGGAAGTTGCAAGAAGAGTGCAAGGGACATAGAAATGGTTGAGAGTGATAGAAGATGAAACAATGAAGGAAATGGAATAATGGAGGCTTGAGTTTGCAGTCCGATTGCAAGGAAGAAAGATATGGTTGAGAGGGATAGAAGATGAAATAGTGGAGGCTTGAGTTTGCAGTCCGATTGCAAGGGAGAACGAAACGGTTGAGAGGGATAGAAGACAAAACGATTCTAATCGAGTTTGTTTTACAGGTCTTACTAAAGTATCTCATGAGATTGTCGATTTGCCTGTCACTCCAACTTCAAATAAAGTTGTCGCTCTACAAGAAATGGATGAACCTGTGAAAGAAAAAAACATTGTTGATGGTGAGAACAAGATTTTGTAGCTGTTTTTGTTGTCTGTTTTTCTAGTTTGAAGTTGTTCTAATAAACCAGTTGTCATTCGCAATTTTAGTCGCTGCATGTATGCTGTCGAGTTTCATCTTTGGTTTCACTTATTTAAACACTCTGTTTGGAGAAGGAACGTATTCTCAATCTCTTGTTTGTTTCCATATTGAGAATACTTAATCTGTTGCAGAATATATGGACATAGATAGTGATGCCTTTGTTAAAGGTATTTCTCTTCTCTTCGAACATCTTTGTTTACTTATCAATCTTCTTGAGTTTTCTAATTGAGTTAGTGCTGGCAGGTCTTGCCAAAGTATGTCCTGAGATTGTCGATTCGCGTGTCACTCCAACTTCAAATTAAGTTGTCACTGTGCAAGAAATGGACAAACCTGTAAAAGAAAACAATGTTATTGATGGTGAGAACAAGATGTCGTAGCCATTTTGGTTGTCCGTTTTTGTAATTTGAAGTTGTTCTAATAAACGAGTCGAGTCATTCGCAATTGTAATCGCTGCATGTCTGCTGTCGAGTCATTCGCAATTGTAGTCGTTGCATATCTAATACTATGTTTTTCTAGAGCAGTGTGGATGATTGCCTTTACCTAACTTGGTTGTGATATTGCAAAGTTGATACCCTCATATTCCCTTGCCAAAGGAAAACTGAAAAAGTCAATACCCTTGTATTCCGCTCGACATAGGAAAACTGAAGTGAACAAGGGGGAAGCTTGAGGGAGAGCAACCATGGTAGGTTGAGACTCATGCGTGACGCTTGCCTATGGCACTACAGCAGAGGTTGGGGGTGCTTCGTGCATGATGATAAACTCTTTATATTTGGAATAGAAGAGTAGTTGCATAGGAAATAGTAGTGTGTCTTCTAGTAGTAGTCGATGTTTTGCATGGAAATACACTTCTTTGTGTATTCCGTTGAGTTCGTCACCCTCATGCCTTCCTCCCTTTGCTAAATTCTCTTTCTGCCAAAAAATCAAGTAGACTTAATATTCTGGCCCATCAGAGCCTTCAGGAAGGTCAGAGTGCCAGTTTTGGCCTCCCCTCTGGGTAGCCTTAGCATCCTTCCATCTTTGCAAAGCACAAATTTTGATTTTCTTTCAATGAATAAGTCGTTAATAATTCAGTATTTGGAATGCTCACTTGGCTTCTTCTTGTTGGCATTCACTTGCATGTTTGCATATTGTTGCGCATGCATCATTAGGGAGTTGATTGTGCTTTTAGTATTCATATACTCCATGGAGGTGCATCCAAGCACATTCCAGCTCAACAACATCCACTCCTTTAGATGGCGATGCATGCCATCCTTGCTTTCTTGTGTTTGGTTTATCTAAATTCGGCTCGTCTTTAATTTTTATTCCTTACAGCATGCAGGTGGGTGTGAGGAATGTGAGACTTGTTCGACAGTTCTTTGTTCTTTGTATATGGTTGTTTAATGACCAAATCAATACATGTGGATAACTGCATATGCATATTGCTCCTCCTCCATTTGTGTTTTCCTATTCAAACACTCTGTTTAAAGGAGGAATGTATTCTCAATATCTTTGGCAGGTCTTGCCAAAGTATGTCCTCAGATTGTCTATTCGCCTGTCACTCCAACTTCAATTTAAGTTGTCACTGTGCAAGAAATGGACGAACCTGCTATAGAAAACAATGTTGTTGATGGTGAGAACAAGATTTTGTAGCCATTTTTGTCATCTATTTTTTTAGTTTGAAGTTGTTCTAATAAATGAGTCGAGTCATTTGCAATTGTAGTCGCTGCATGTTTGCTGTCGAGTCAATTGCAATTGTAGTCATTACATGTCTAGTACTGTGTTTTTCTAAAACAGCGAGATGATTGCCTTTACCTAACTTAGTTGTGGTCTTGCAATGTCAATACCCTCGTATTCCTTGTGGCATAGGAAAACTGAAGTGCTATTGCCCATTTTCCCTTCATCGTTACATGTTTCCCGTTTTCTTCCCTTAGTGTATGTTTTCTTTGTATTATCTACATGCATTTGTGTTGTGTATGTATTTTGAATTCATTAAATTAGGTTGATGACAAACCTCATTTGCAGAAGCCTTGAGTGTGTCCCTTTAGCTATAACTTCATTCATTTGCATAGAAGCATGTTTATTTGTATTTTCCAATGTCATTCTTTTGCTTTACTTCGAAGTTGTAACCGTATTCTCTTATTAAAATAGGTCTTCAAAACACAATTACTTTGCCATTGACAAAGAAGATAATGCCAAGGTAAATTCATACAGTCGACTTAATTATGTTAAGATGATGCAACCCTCACCACATAATTTCCTATCCATTGCCAAAGCTATTGTTCCATCGAAAGAGAACTTTGGGGGGGGGGGTGAATTCTTTGGTATCTCTAGTGATAAGCCACCTATCAGATTGTGCACCACATAGATGTTTTAAAAAGGAAAAAGTACTTTGCAAATATGGTACATACAAAGTCACAAACCCAAAATATCCTAGATTCTTGAAGGGGGACTTGACATATAAGTTTTGTTCCCATACAGTTACATTGCTCATACCTTCTACTTATATTTATCAATTTGTGAATTTTTTGCAGATTGGAGAGTTTAATAGAGTAGAGGGGGCAAGTGTTGTGCCAAGAGGATCAAGTGAAGGTGGAACTTCAAAGTTCTCTCTACTTGTTGATGCTACCACTTGTATCATTAGAGGGGAACCTTTTGAAAGAAATCTTTGCTCACTATACTGGATCACTCACTTTGCACATATGTGCCTTGGGCTGCTAACATGATAGACTTTGGGAAATTGTCACTCTCCATATGTTATGGGGACAATTGCAATCATCATTATTAAGGTTGCAAGGGATGAAGGCGAGATGAAGGCATGGCAGACCTATTATAGTTGTAGACGGACCACGAGATGAAGATAGAGCTGCATTAAGTTCTACTGTTCATTGATCACTCTCTTCTTTTGACATGAATTAGAAAGTCCTTTTAACTTGCCTTCTTCTTTGGTTGTTGATGTCATAGCTATCTTTCATGAAAGAAAGAAAAAGTGCCCTCACACAACTTGTGCAAAAGTTTAATGAAGAGGGTGTGGATGTACATCTTGAAAAATGTGTCATTCTTAAAAGCAAAGGGAACAATTTGCATCTTTGAATTCACCATCTTAGTAGACGTGTCGAATGGTTCAATCAAATGGATTGAAACAAGCATTTGTTAGCCAAGTGGCATGACTTGGCTATGGGACATAGCTAACCATTCTTCTTGCAATTTTGTTTAATTTCAGTTACATGAAAGTAATCCTAGTAGCAAACTTTCCTGAGTTGGAGGTGTTCAAAATTTATAACTTCACTAACATCAACACAAACTTGCTTGAGCTTTTTTGTGAGGTATTTGGAGGTGTTCAAGTTAGCCAAGATCCTCTTCGACCTTATTGCTACTCCTATAAGAGTCCACAAGCAATTGTAGAAGTTCCTTTCTTGACTATAGATATCGTGCAACATGGAGGTGATCAAGTGCCTGTTCATATTTGCGGTGACCCATACATTGATAGTGTACTTTCCTTGGGTGTTCCCTTTGTTAAGCTATATGAGAAAGACCTTACGCTAGCACGAGAAAAGATTAGAAGCTCCAAAACTAGTGGAAGCTTTATAGTTAATAGTTCAGGTTTCATTATCGCATTTTAGCCAAATGCATCATGTAATTTCCTTCTTTTTCAACATCTATGTGAACAACTTGCACTTTAAACATCTTCAACTCCTTTACTATGCTTGCAAGATCTACGTTTTGAAGTACACCATCATATTATAAAGAGAAAGTTTAAGAGTACCATGGACATACAAGATCTAATGCAAACAAAATAAATGTCAAAAAATGAAGATTTCATCATGAAAAATCCATCAAATACAAATTCTCTTATTTGTCTTCTACATTTTCTCCCTTCTCTAACATACCAACAATTGCTAAGACTCATATTTGAGAACATTATTTCTACATCTGAGATGAGTAATACTGCATGGCATATGTTGACAACAATTCTGAAGGGTGCAATGTTGACAATTGAGAATGTCCAAAATTTCGTTCAAAACTCTTCAAGATGTCATGCATTACTAGTAGACATCCTCCAACGTTTCCATGCCATTTTTAGATCTTTGTTCAATTTACTATGCTATGATGGAATCAAACTTTCAAAGAAAATTACAATGTGTAAAACCAAACAAATTGATACAAAGGCATTACTATTGGATGAGTCAAACGACCCTTGCACAATCAGTCCATTGAAATTTGCAAGGAAGCGTGTTTACAATGTATGGAACAAAGAAGATGATTTATTTTTACAAGAACTTGTCCATTAAAACCCAATATTGCTTGCAAAAGACATTGCATGTCTCTTTCTTGACCGTTGAGTGCAAACTAATAACACACTACAAGGTACTTTGAGGAAAATATACAAGATGAGAAAAGTTGAACTTGCACCAAATCATGGTTTTGAGAAGAATAACTCACCAACAGCAACATCAACATTCAAACCAAATGCTCTAAAAGAAAATGAAGTCAAATTTCACATGTGCAACGATATGCAAAAAATGTTATAGACACTCCAAGTTTCTTGTGCATTTGTTGTGGTTCATTGACATTTCTTGCAAAGCTACAAAAACTAAAGGAGGAAAAGGGTATATTCCTCCAAGCTAATGGAATAAATATATCAAGCTCTCATTCATCCAATAATTTCTTATGTTCTCTATGCTACAAAGATGTCAAGAACAAAAAAATACCAATGCTATCTACCAAAAACATGAAAATGATACATGTCAAAACATACACTAAAAAACTAAATGATATCGAAGCACGCTTACTTTCTATTAGAATAACATTTGTGCAAATTTGAGAATTAGGTTATGAAGGGCAATTTGTCCTACATGAAAGTGTTGTAAACATTTTTGCAGACGTTGGTAGAGCACGAGTGTTGCCTAGGTTTCTAAATGAAAATGGCATAGTTGCCGCAGAGCAATCAAACACAAATTGTCATATCAATGTAGTGGCATTGTTCATCCAACATTCCAATTCTTGCCCTAAAAGAATTATTGGAAACACCACTATACAAACAATACAATGTGTGCATAAATACCGTTACGGAAGAGCATGTAAGAAACATTTAAGTTGAAGACACAATAAATGAAGATAGCGAACGTGAGTGGGACAACACAGTTAAGGAGGAGCTTCAAACTGACACTTTAGTCCATGGAATATATACAAGCCAGCAAGTTGTTGACTTCAAAAATCAAAAAATTACAATTGCTCTCTCCAGCTCCCTCTGAGGGCTTCTCACCACTAAGCATCTTCAAAGACAAATTCAATGAAGGACTTGCTTATCCCAAGCTATTCTTCAGCAATCCTCAAAACTCCAATATTCCACACCAAATCATTGCACAGTGGGAGCCAATAAACATAGACAGATGCTTCACACTATCCATAGACAACCTTTTCTTCAAGACAATGAAATTCTTGGTGAGGCAAATACTATCTTTATCTTGGTTTTGCATGCACAAAGTGCAAACACAAGGGAGATCACTACAAGTGAAGGACACACTAATGGATACAAACATTGAGAAGATCTTATAGCTGAATATAGGCTATCGTCACTTCTCACACCTTGGAACATCAACTGACTACAAGTACTACCTCTAAGAAAATTGGGCCCACCAATATTCTTCGTCACGCTATCATCAGTCGAGAAACTTTGGAGCCATTAGTTATTTGCCTTCAAAAATTAAATCCAAGATCGCAAACTACCAAACATCCCAAACCATGCATCGAACTACAAAACCTCATCTGTTCAGGCCCTATCACAAGTGCACGGTATTATGTCCACAAAATTTGAGCTCTTAAAGCATTGTTAAAAAATGATTCCATTCTAGGGAAAGTGGACGATTTCTTCTTTGTCACTGAGTTTCAAAATAGGGGAAGCCAACATGACCATGGCCTTTCGTGGATTGGCAACGCACCTATATTTGGCACATCAACAAATGAGGAGATTGAAGCTTTTATAGACATACACACATAGCTACAAACATTTCTTTGTTTCCCTTCCTAGAAAAGGACATCCAAACACACAAACATTACAAAACATGTTACAAAAGAAGAAAAACTTGTAGGTTTCAATTTCCATGCCCGCCTATGGCCATACATGACAAAAATAGACAAAGAGACCACAAAAGCTATAAAAGCAATTATGTCACAAAGCACGGCCTCAAGCGCACCACCGAATGAACGCATTCAACGTGTTGGGAACATAATTCTAAATACTCAATACATAAGCTCCTAGCAAGTTATTTACCTATCCTTGTCCTTACCATTTTCAACTTCATCAAGATAGTTTCAATACATTAATACAAATCCTCCAGAGAAATGTGCACTATTTAAAGCGTCATGAACAACTCCAACTACTACATCCAGATAGCACAAACATCTTCTTTGATGATATTATAATAAAGTATTTAAAGTGTCCCATAAACCTTCAAGACATTTTCTTAGCAAGTTTTGCGAGTGGATATACAGTTTTAGGAGTAAATGCAAGGAGGAAAAGGAAAACTAAAATAATATGATTCAATAACTACAACGAGAACAATGACCCAAAAAACTACTACAAAGAATTATGTACTTTGTTTTCTCCATACCACAATCTTGAATCAACATTTGACGAGGACACTCCTACATGGCATGATAAATACAATGAAAACAAAAACATCATACCAGAACAAGGAAAAGCTCAACAAACTTACTACTAAAATTTCATCAAATTCAACAAGTATTTGCAGTACTTCAACAACCTCAACCAATCAATCCAGACAAGACAACGCTCATACATATGACATTGCAGTTGAACAACAAAAAAAAAGCCAAACATATAAATCATTGTTGTTAACATATAAACTAATTCCAAAAAAAGAGTAGTACACCACATTGAGAAAACTAAACAACGAACAACGACTCATTCTCGATGACATCATGTAAAAAAAAAAATCACACCCAAAAGGAAAATCCATCTCTTCTTAACAGGTAATGTTGGAACAAGTAAAACATTCCTACTATTGGCCATTGTCCAAGCACTTCTAAGATATTACTCACACAAAGAAACTAACAACATCGAATTGTCGAAAGTCCTCTTCCTTGCTTACACTGGCCAAGCTACCGTCAATATTGGGGGAACAACAATTCACTCTGCTCTACATTTGCCACTAATGGCATCTCATTACACAAGCCTCTTTGCTGAGAAGCTACAAGAGCTATTACAACTGTATAAGGATCTTCAACTCGTAGTCTTTGATGAGATTTCTCTAATCGGTGATAGCACATTGGTTGAAGCTGACATGTGTCTTAGGGAAATCAAACACAACCAACTGCAGCCATTTGGAGGACTTGATGTGCTCTTGTGTGGAGACCTATGCCAAGCTAGCCCAACAAAAGATTCATGGCTTTTTATCGAGAATTCGCAAACACATCAAGCATTGCAACTTATTGGGAAGATAACGTCTTCCTCTACAAACTCACCACACCAATGCATCAAACAAATAAGCTATACATACAAGTACTAAGTTAAATAAGAGTTGGACAACAAAGTCTCGAAGTCATATCATACACAAACAATCAATTCTTGTGAAAACCATTGCAGAAGCAAAACATACTTCATCTATTCTACACTAATGCAACAAAGGACGTTCACAACAAAGATATGTTTGATTTCCTCACAGCCAACCCACATATCCTCCAAGCATTTCACAAAAAACACAAAATATGTAGCAAAAAAGTAGCAATGCCATCAGACCCAAGAACACAGCAGGCCTACACAAAATCCTACATTTAAAGCCATGAATGATAATTGAAATTTGCTTTGGAAACTTGGACATTTTATATGGATTGGTCAATAGTGTGGATGGAATATTCAAAGACTCAAACACAACCACAGAACCACATGTTGTTTGGGTCTTGTTCAACAACAACATAGGGAAACCAGCACGCTTCAACAAGAAACATCTTTACAATGACAAAGTTCCATCCAGTTGGACTCCAATACATCCGATCACATGAGAATTTCAAGTAGGGAAAAACTACTTAAACATAATTTCTTGCACACAATTTCCCATACAACTTGCATTCGCTAGAACAATCCATCATTCTTAAGGGCTATCCATGGATTCCCTAGCATTTGACCCTTCTTTCATCAAAACACATGGTCTTGCATACATAGCCCTCTCACGTATACACAACCCAAAAATAATATTCCTCATAAATCCTCTAGAACCAAACCACATCAAAGTAGATTCCAATGTCCTCAAAGAAATTGAATGTTTGTAAGAGAGAGACTATGGCTTACACAACAAAAAACTTCTCGAACCAACATAATCAATATAAAACATTACAATTACTAAACATAGGAGCACTAAAGTCACATTTACAAGACATACTTAATGACAAAATCCTGCCACAATACTTTGCCTTCAAGAATTGCTTAACAACTCATCCAACATCCTCCACTTGCCTGAATTCTCATGCTTGCAAAAGACAGATAGCATAGGAATTGCAACATGCTACAAAGAAGACATACAATTGCAAAACGAAAGATGTATCCAACAACAAGGTTGTGAATGCTTGCTAACAATATTTGCAAATAAAGAAAAGGAAGAAATTGCCATCATCAATGTATACGATTCCCCCTGAACATCGACCTCAACACTTATCTCCTCTCTTCATAGTCTTTTAAGAAAAATACAACCAATGACACAAATAACAATCATAAGAGACTTCAACATCAGCTACAACAACTCCAACAATAGAGCAACACAACTTTCCACATTCATGACACAAAGAAAGATGACACAATTAATCCAAGAACCAACAATTGTTCATGGTTCCATTATAGACCATATTTGGACCAATAAACCACAAAAACACTATATATTTGGGACTAAATTTATTTACAGATCCAACCACTCTCTTCTTTATACAAACATAGAACTACTTTTCGGGCAAGCCATCTGAATGTAATTCAACTTGTTACCCAAGGCTGTCACCAACCAGACAACACAAGTACACTTAAGGACACTTGCTGGTTCTTCTTGCTCAGACATACCATGCCGGCCAGCTGGAAGATTGGAAGGACTACTTGTTACCCAAGGCCGTCACCAACAAGAGAGCACAAGTGCACTTAAGGACATTTGCTGGTTCTTCTTGCTCAGACACACCATGCCGGCCAGCTGGAAGATTGGAAGGACTAGCCAGAGTTGTCTCATGACTGAACATGGTTCTCAATAATTTTGGGGACAGAGGGTTACCAAATGCTTTGCTAAAGTAGGCCTTGAGGCTCAACAATAAGTGGGTAAGAACATGGGGAGAAGGAAATTAAGATGGATGTAGGAGTTATAGTTTAGAGCTAAGGTCAAGATCAACAAGTTTGAGTTTCCAGAAATCTGAGAAAGAACACATATTTGGGATAAGAAGTTCTATTCATGGATGGGGGATCAATATTCAAAATTTATCAGAAAATTTCATTAGCTAGGCCATAAGAACCTCACTCCTATTTCCATATTCTTAGTTCACTCTTGAGAAGTGGTAGCCGCTCTCAATAGAAAGTCATTGAGAAAGGACGCTCCCAACACTTTGATGGCTCGCTTTGAGTGTATTTGGAACATATATTTTTGAGAAAAAATCCTTGCCTTCTGTGGTTAATAATATATAAGGCAGGGTGGATAGATTGTAGGACTGTAGCCATAGCAAAGGCAACAAGAGATGCCAGAGGTGCAAGAGAGCCACATAAGATGTCGCTCACTTTGTCAAAAACTACAGGTGGGAGTGTGGGAGAGGTTGCATCAGTTTGTGGGTTTCTTTCGCTTTAATTTCACAATGATACTATTAGGAGACATTCTAGAGACAAAAGAGTTAATTGGAGTGAGCTGGGAAGCAACATTCATTTGGTTGCAAGAAACACAGTGGTTTCTAATAATGTAATTTTAGATGCTCTTCAATTGATCTCACAATAGATTCTTCCTATAGAGTTAGTATTACATCAACCATAATCATGGAAGCCTCCTATGGTTTGATTACGGTGAGGTGGGAAAGTAGGAGGGCTTGATAGTGTCTATAAAGGTGGGATGCTTACATAGAGTTATCATAAAGTGCTATGGTCTAGAATGAATACCAAGCCTGGGCATCAATTATGGGGTGCATATGAGAGGCTAAAAGGACCACCTGAATGGAAAGACACATGATGTCCAATCAAGGCCCCAAATGGAAGTGTCATGGTTTAGGGAGGATTTTGGAAGTGCAGCTCTTATGGAAGGAGATCAAGAGAATAAGAGAGAAATACATGGCAACTTGAGATCACACTAGAATCCAAGTCTAGGTGGTGAATTAAAAAGAGAACAAGAGAATAAGAGAGAGCTCATGAGAGAGAAATACATGGAAACCTGAGCTCACACTAGATTCCAACCTGAGCTCATGCTAGAGTCCAAGTCTAGGTGGTGAATTAAAAGAGATCAAGAGAATAAGAGAGAGCTCATGAAAGAGAAATACATGGCAACCTGAGTTCACACTAGAATCCAAGCCTAGGTGGTGAATTAAGAAGGAGAAAACCTCTTATGAATTACTCACTCTCCATAGTTGTGTTGCACCTCTCCCCATTGCTCCTCTACTCTCCATATTTCCCCCCTTGCTGCCTTGCCCCATCCTCGTCACTGCTGCCTTCCTCTTTCCTCTCCCCTCCCCTCTCTTCCCTATTGCCTGCCCCCCCCTTCCCACTTCCCATGCCTCTCCTCACCTGTCACCTCTGCCTACCCCCCCTTGTTTCTCTCTCCTCACCCGCTGCCCCACCCCGCTACACCCCTTCGTCCCTAATGCGTGCCCCTCAACTCACTTGCTTCCCTCCTTTGTTTCCTGCCCTCCCACCTTTCTTGCCTTTCATTTCCAACTCTCTCCCACATACCCAAAGCAAGTTCTTGCTCAATTCTTTGCAATCTTATTACTTTTGAATCAATCTAGGTGTTGCAAAGGACTTTTTCAAGCCCTAGTGCCTACTGCAGGCCTTTGAGTCCAGTCTCAAAATCCTCATGTGGATTTTGGAAATGTCCTTAGATGAGTTTTCTGAGTGTTTTCTTGCTATGGAATAGCTTTTGCTAGGCTCAAGGTGAGATTCCATGTTCAATTGGGGGTGCTTCAGGCTCCACACGTGGATCCTAGAGGTGATACCTGACATATTTTTTGAAGGGTTGGAGTTATAGTCACTGAAATTTGGCCTCTAGAATGGTAATCTCACAGTTTGCTTGAGTTTTGAGGATCCACTCATGGATTCTCAAGTAGCAACCAAGTGGTCCAGCTGGCTCTTGAAGTGTTTTTTTGGCTCAAAGATGAAACTTGGCAAACTTGAATGTATCCCAGTTTCTTCGTGGTTCAAAATGCATGAGTTGTAGGATCTTTGTGTTAGGTATTTAGTGGTTTTTTTATGGTCCTGGAGTGTTACTGGGGTTGATTATTATTAATCCTTAACTGAGTTCTTGACTTGGTCATTGCTTGGGGGTTGCTCAAGATCTTTGTGGAGTCGTTGTGTGGATCCTAAGTTGGTCTCCTGGTGCCTAAGAGATGACCTATGAATGTGGAGGAGGCTAAATCTGAAGTAGGTGGATCCACTAGTCAAGTTCAGCAAGTTCCAGTCTTGGTCTCACAAGTGGGTCCTAAATTCATAATTTTGACAAATTTTTGCCCTCATCCCCTCCCCTCCCCTCCTCTCTGAGCCCCTCCCTTCCTTCTTCTTTATCAAGGGGTGGATGGATTCTCCATTGTTTGAGTCTCCCCTCAAAACTCAATTAATTTATGGCCACCCATTCAGTCAATTCTCTCATTGTTTGAGTCGACCCTCAAACCTCAATTAATG
Organism: Dipteris shenzhenensis; assembly: GCF_047967505.1. Classification (NCBI taxonomy): domain Eukaryota; kingdom Viridiplantae; phylum Streptophyta; class Polypodiopsida; order Gleicheniales; family Dipteridaceae; genus Dipteris; species Dipteris shenzhenensis. The sequence continues at coordinate 38,439,817 of NC_141628.1, read as the reverse complement.
AGTGGCCACCCATTTAGTCAATCCCTTCCTTCTTCTCTATCGAAGGGCAGATGCATTCTCTCATTGTTTGAGTTAGCCCTCAAACCTCGATTAATGAATGGCCACCCATTAAATCCATCCTTGACCAATTCCACCAGCTATGAGAATGTGCACATTTTCAAAAGATGAATTTTTGCAATGTCAATATGATGTGGAGTTCAAGAGATCCATTATCTGATTTGGCACTCAAACCTCGATTAACAAATGGCCACCCATTTAACCAAGTATCAACCAATTTCACCAGATGTGAGAAAATGAATTTTTTTAGAAAACGAGTCGTAGCTTCAAAAAAGGATGTGGAGTTTGAGAGCTTGACCACCCTATTTGCACGCATTCATGGGTTCCACCTTTCTAGATCATGGGCCAGGGAGTTGGAAGTTTGTTGCCTTCCCTTTGGAGCTCACCCCTTCCCTTTTGACGCTTGATTACTAGGAGGAGGTTTCTTTTAGATGGATTTTAACTCTCCTAGAGCTACAAGCATAATGCTCAAGGCTAGCCCCTTAGTGCTTTGTTCTGGATGATTTTTTTCAAATCCTTGCGTTTAGGCATTAACCTTGTAGAGAAGGAAAGGCAAGTGACTTTACTCTTCATCTAATTCCAAAGTCTTCCTTAGGTTTATCATCATTTAATTATCGCCATGATTGGATCTTCTTTTGGGTTATCATAGAGATCCCCCCTCTCCACTACCACCCCGCTTGGCTTACCATTTTTCGTAGAAAATTGCAATCAAATTTGAAGTGATTCGCAGAGTTTGGGTCATCTATCTGAGCCTAAAATTTTTGATGACCACATTATGCTCTAGTGTGCAGATTGTTCTCTTTTTTGGTAGAGTCAAGGTCGCAAGCAGATAGGATCAGTGTTGAAAATGCAAGACCTTTAAACATTTTGCTAGAGATTGACCAAAGAAGAAAAGGCCCAAGAAGTCTTTTGGTGTGGCCCATCCTCATTAGAGAGTTCCATCGACACCTCCTACACATCTAGCACCTACTGCAATCGTGGACATGTTGCCCCCAATTGGGTTGGGATCAGAGTTGGTGCTCCACCACATGCTAATTAGAAGGCCCCTTCTTTCATCCCTAACTCAACTTTAGGCATTACCAGTGATATCCCAATCTAGTGATGCTCTTGACTTTGTTTTAGTTGTAATATTCTTTCAGGATCTTTATCTAGATCGTGGCATCCCTTCCAAGCAACCCCCTTCCACTTTAGCTCTCTATATACCTATCGTGGATTGAGGGAAGGATGTGGCTCTTACCTCTTCAGCTCTCTTAGAAGCAGGGATCTTAGGGACTCCAATGCCATGCTTGGTTCACAGAAACTCTCTCTCTCCTTTGGATGATTTAGAGGGGTAGAGTTTGTGCCCTCTACCTTTGATGAGGTTATTCTTGGTTTTCCTAGTCATAGAGCCTCTTCTTCCAAGGTCCTTTCCCTTGTGGAATTTCCTCCTCTCTAATACCCCTGGATATCTTCTTCACATGAGGGAGGTTTTTCTACCACTAGGTCAAGTAAGGTTTTTGGCCTACTTCCTCCCACCAATGAGGATTGTTAGCTAGAATATTCAAGGCCTTGGTGGTGTACATCATTGCTGTGGAAGGTAGCTGATTCATAATCAGCTTCATCTAGGTGTCACTGGGGTCTCAATGACATTCTAGCTAGATGATAAAGATTGTGCAAGGTAAGGTAAATTGCTTACTGTTCATATCCTTTGGTCTCCTGCTTTAGGCAGTAGGGGAGGAAGCTACATTTTTGTTTCAAGTTCTTTTCTTCCCCTTATGGTTGGACATGGTATTATTACACCTTCTAGAGCACAATGGATCATACTTTTCATTGGGGGATGTAAGGTTGGTATTTTAAACCTCTATGCCCCCAATAATAGGGGGGATCATGTCCTTTTTTGGAAGGAATTCTATCTTGGGCCCAATTATAGACATGAATTATTAAAGGTGGCTTCAAATGGTGGAGTTGCCTACAAACTAGAAAAGGGGAAGGGAAGGTGGCATTCACTGTCTTGAACAGCTTGGTGGGATGCCTTTATTTACTAGTTCATTAGTATGGATAGATGATTCTCGTGGTCCAACAAGAGACGTTGGATCCCCATCCATTTTCCAAATATAGGTAACAAAACATCAAAAACTTGAGTTTGCACTAAAATTTACACTTTTCAAAGCTTGATTACCTTTGATCAACTTTGTAAATCGTTTTCTATACATTTGAATATTAGACAAATTAAAAGCGTATTGATAAAATGTCATTTGCAAGCATCATTGTGAGAAGAGAAAATATTTAAAAAGCACCACTTGTACATTTCCTTCTGTATAATTCATTGAAACACTCCCTAAGTCTTATCGTCATAGTTGTTCATTCACATTTTCACAAAACGTTATGACATGTAAGATGGGGAATTAGTGTTGCCCATAAAAACCCTTTCCCACCTTATCAATGATGGTTAAGACGATGTAAATGAGGGGGGTGAGGGGTGGAGGAGCGAGCGAAGGATGAGGGGCAAGCCATGGAGAGGGCGAGAAGTGAGGATGGAGACAGGGGCATGGCGGTAAGAAGGTGAGAGGGTGAGGGAGAAACGTGAGAGGAGGAGGGCGAGGCATGCCTTAGCCTCTAGAGTGGCGAAGCCAGAACCAATGCAATTGCGAGGACCTTGTCCAAACGGCATAAAATTGTTGTTGTAGTTGCCGTTGACATTCTTGTTGTTGTTTTTGTTGTTATCAAAACGCTCCGGCCTAAACTTTTTCAACCGAGGGTTAATGTCAGTGAATGGCAAATTTTAGAAATCAACCTTTAAATTCGAAAATAGTAGGCTTTAAAACCTGCAAAATAATTTCATAAAAACCCTTCCGTCTTCACTCTCATCTCCCCTCCACGTTCTCCCTTATCAACCTCAATTTGAAACTTTGAAATTTTGAACTTGAAGGTTTTGTATTTGTTAAGAAAGATAGTTTTGGGTGAATACTCACCTGAACTTGTGTGCATCTTCTCCCCACACATCCATATCATGGTGTAAAGCTACTATGGGTATCCATAGCCATAGCCCCCTCGGTATCGTCATGCCTCCTAGCTTCGTCTCCTCCATTGCCTTCCTCACCGTCAATGGTGCTGGTGGATACAGCCTCAGTGCCTCCTTCACGATCATCCCCATCTGCACAATCATCATCACAATAATAATACCATCGCTTCATGTTAGCCCTTGTAGTGGAACTTATCATCCTCATTTCTACCCAACAACTTCAACAAGGGGATACTGCCTCTAAGAACGTAGATGGAGCAAATGGAGTAGTCGATGGGGGAGAGGGTGATCAAGCACTATGTGTATGTGTGTGTGTGTGTGTGTGTGAGAGAGAGAGAGAGAGAGAGAGAGAGAGAGAGCCCTTACATTTTTCATTCTGCCCAGCTTCTCATATGTGAGTTGGTCATCCCCTTGCATAGCTTCCATGGCTTCCTCTCGGGCTCGTTCTTGCCATTCCGGATGGATGCTCAATAGCATCACCGCCCATGTCAATAGCAATGCTGTTGTCTCATGCCCCGCAAAGTAGAAGGTCTTGCACTCATCCACCACGTTTTGCGTCGTGCATCGCTTGTCATTTCCATTGCTTGTTGATCCATCGCTCTCTTTCAACAGCAGGCCCAGTAGATCGCTTCCATAGCCAATTGCTCCTTGTTTGGACCGCTCTGCTTCCCGCCTTTCCTCCACAATCTGACTCAAAGAACAATTTATCTCTCTGCCTAGCGCCCAAATCTTGCGATTTAACGGTGTCGGTAGAAAACTGCATGAAAGCAAGTGCTATCAATAGAATTCTCGGTAAATAAACCCAAGCGTGGTAATTCACGAAGCATGTTGACGGCTATTAGATATGGCTTAGTGTAGTTTGGCAGGTCTTCAAACAAATAAGAAACTCAAGCCTTGCCAATCTTTTGAACAAAAAAGAAGACTATATCTTTAGCATTATAATGATTTCTAGAATGCTTGCAATCTTGATTTGAATCCAAGCAACATAGTTAGCCTAGGGATTGAAGTCATCCTACACGAACCTTTTCCCAAGAAACACAGAGTGATCCAATTTGACTATAAGCGTTTGAAGCACATCGATCTGCTCGAACACTTCCTTTCCCTTCTCATAACTGCTACCGAAGGACGTAGAGGCAATTATATTGGCGGTCAGCTTCTTGAACTCGTTGAAGGCATCAAACTCAATTTTCCCTTCTTTGTCCATTAGTGTCTCCCATTCATCCAACGTCTTTTTTGTGCAGGCTATCATATTTGTGACCAGGCCCTGAAAATGTGTGGAGTTTAAAAGACACAAATACATTTGCATTTCAATGCATGATTCGAACGCGTATTCAAGCCTATTTACACCCATATGTTGGTTCAACCTCCTCTCTCTCTCTCCAAAAGGCATTAAAGGGGAGAAGAGGTTAAGAAATCACAAATCAGGAGACTAAACAGGGCAAAATCAGACTAAACAAGGCAAAAGCACAAACCAAAATCAATTCCTCATTCCTGACTCTTGGACCGAACCATCATCAGCAAACAATTTAATGCCTATTAACCAGTAAAGGAACCTTTAAATTTTGCTGATGAAAAGCTGGTGCAACCACACTTCGGCGATGTGCCCAGGCTTCTCCTGTCAACGTAAAGAGCCCTCCTCCATACAGAGCATTTCTGTTTCTCTGTTTCGACGACGCCTTGGAGTATGGACCACCTTGTTCTTTCGAGTTGCAAGCCTCCTTCACCAGTTCTGCGTCTGTAACGAAAATTCCAGGCTCTCTTCCCCACCAGAAACAACACTTTTTACCTGCGCCACGTCCAGACTCCAGATGATTGGCAGTTTATTAGGCTGCGTAGTTTGTGACACATTTAAGCACTTGTCACGTAAAAACGCAAGCGATGTGCTTTCCTTACCGTAGATGTCAAACCATCGCGTCAGGTAAGGGATCAACCTCGAGACAACGTCGTGATTGATCCCCTTCATATCCTCCGCGAGCACTTCTTTACAAATGCTAGCTATCTCCGCTGTGTTTCCCCCAAAGAATTGAGGCCTAGGTCCTTTAAAACCTTGCTTCATCATCCGTGCTGAGACTACATGCGGAGTCCACCAGTACTCTCGCAGCATTCTAAGCAGCAGAATGCTCACGGGAACCAGAAGCAAAGTTATGAGAGAAACAATAAGGGGCCAGGCTTCCATTGGAGCAATGGGATCAGCGAGGGTGGGGTTGAAAAGGCGATTTTCTTGCTCGGCGTCACAACTGCAGGCAATTACATCTACAGCAAACTTGGATGCCAAGAGCGAAAGAGATGTCTATTAGAGTCAATCGAAAATGGGTTGTAGAGATGAGATTGTTGTCATGCGGAAGAGACAATTCGGCCGGCATTGATGAGGGGACCATCCGACCATGTCGACGAAATTTTGAAATATGGCGACGAAAACTCCAATGTTGCATGGTGATTGACCACTCTTCGAGGTTCACTTTTCAACTTAAGATGAACCCACTTTATACCATTTCTTCCTCTTCTTCCATTCTTTTCCAAGCTCTTTCTCCCAACCTGGGCAGTTAGAGAAGCGTGTGAGAGAGAAGGGCATCTATAGGAGGAAGATATGTCTAATTGGGTACACGAATAGGGACAAAGAAAGCATAGTCAATGCACACTAGCATGCACACTAGCTCCACTATAGAATAGTGGCAAAAGGTTGTGGATTTTGTCCTTTTATAAGTACCATGGAAATTTAAAAAAATTCTAGATTTATATTTTTCGAATATGACATGGAGAATTTCAATGTGTTGGTAATTGACAAATAAACACCCCAATGACAATGAAATCTAGATATAATTTAGGCAAAAATTTTGGCTCTCACTCTAAGGACCTGAGCATAGGAAATTAGACTTAGCACGTAAGAAAATAGGATGGGAGTCCCGTCCATGTTCAAATGTATTATTTTCCTATTCTCATCCCATGATGTGTTAACAATGAAAAGAACTAGGAATGAGTTAGGTGGGAGTAGCATAATTTCATGTCTTTAGGAGCTTGCAGGCATAGGGACATGTCATCTTTCATTTCCTAGGGTCTTGAGGCCACATCCCACCATTTAAAATGGCTAAGTTGGCGACCTTTGTAAATGCATATATTTAGCAACCAAGCCACCATGAATGCTGAAAATCCTTCACAGAATGTTGTCCACTAAGTGACCTTTTGTAACTGCTTAAGCTTGGAATGAATAGGCAAACACAACTTAGAAAAGGAAGTTATTCTACCTAATGTCTCTCTCTACTAGTCTATGTCTGTTACACGTAGAGCTATGGGAATGCGTTGCCAGTGTGAGTGACGAGATGGTTTGAAAAATGCAAATTTGCTAGGGGATAGAGGTTCTTTGAATGAAGTTGTAACGGAAATTTGAAGGGCATGTATGCTTTTGAAAACTTGGGAGCAATGTGGTCCATATGAGAGCAAGCATTGGAGGGTTTTGTTTCATAGAGTTGCTCCCAGGGATACTAAGTCTTGTAAGAGGATGAAGGGAATTTCGCCATGTACTATATTGTTAAGTTCCCTTGTAGTGGGAATCACCATTAACTACTCTATTCGGCGTTCACCTCTCCTATGTTTTCGATTAATTAATTAATTGAACTCGCCCCTCCTTCCCCTTTTGCAATTAACCTATCTCTTCTGTGTTAATTAATGTCACTCCCTCCCCTCTCATCACTGCCTCTCCCTACTTCTCCCTTTGTACCCTTTGCTCCCTCCAACCTCCCCTCTCCACCCCTTCTCTTCCTCGTTGTCCTTAGGAGGCTTTCACAACCCCCCTTCTCTACCTGTAATTTATCACCCCCCCTCCTTTTATGCGAGTATGGCAGAAGCTAATGGATGCGAAGGCTTCTGGAAGAAGCTTACGCCACCACAACCTGCCCCGTCCCTCAATTAAATTCACATACCTTATGGTAATTGAGCATCGTGCCCCTCCCAAAACACAAACAAATTGATTAATGATCGTTTCTTCTCGCTGGAGCCCTAGAGTTCGCTCATGGATAGTGGAGATAAACCGCAAGTCTTCATTTCCCAAAGATGGTGGTGATGTTGATCAAGAACCTTTGAGAAGGTTAGAGTGCCAATTTTTATGTTTCCATGATCTGTCAAGTCATCCAGGAGGCATCTCTTCTCTTCAAAAAAAATCATCGCATTAGTTGTAACGCTACGCATACGCTATTTGGTTAAGTGCAGATGCTTCAAACAAATGTTTGGTTAAGTTCTACTACCTGTTTTCCCTTCATCCTTACATGTTTCCCATTGTCTTCCCTGACTGTATGATTTCTTGGTACTATCTACATGCATTTATGTTGTGTATGTATTTTGCATTCATTAAATTCTATTGATGATAGACCTCATTTGCAGAAGTCTGGAGTGCATCCCTTTAGCTATAAGTTCATTTGTTTGCATAGAAGCCTGTTTATTTGTATTTTCCAATGTCATTCTTTTGCTTTACCTTCAAAGTTGTAATCATATTATCTTATAAAAATAGGTCTTCAAAACACATTTACTTTACTGTTGCAAGATTAGAATGTATGTAATTTTCCTATGTTGATGTGTATTGTACATGCTATTTTGTAGGTGCTACTGCTATATCAGCTTGTTCTTATGTAGAGAAAATTGCATCTCCACCTTCTCCAAAGGCAAATTTTATGTTGCTTGCTTCTCCAAGTAGACCCCCTAAGGAAAACATCAAGAAGACTCCATTGCATTCATTGAAGAATTGATTTCATGAAGTTGCCCAAGAGGCCTACGTTAAAGGTAAAGCCTTATTTTTTTCTTTATTTATTCCTCTATTATTATAGATTAGTTTTCTTTTCTTCTTTGAATTTAGTGAAGAAGCTCATACGAGAAACTTTGGAGTATGTTAGTTTTAAGTCTACGATTACTTCTCGTGTGCAACGTACCTGAAACTATGCATGTGAAATCCTTGGTTGGGAAAAAATCCCCACCAAGAAAAGGCACAAGCAAAGTCATCAATACTGACTCTGATTAAATTGGACAATGGAGTTGCAAATGTTAATGTTTGGTTGAACTTTGAATACTTTTGCTATTATTAAGGAATTGCATTCACAAAGCATTTGTTTTAACATTTGATATGTTAATGTTGTTTTGGTGGACTTTCTCAAGGAAATCTTTGTACTTGCAAAAGGGAATTTCTATGCTTCTAATCATAGTAAAGAGTTGTGAAAACAAGTCAAATTGAAAGTTGGTATATGTTCTTTTATTAGCAACCAAATGAATGTTTATTTACTTCCAAATTTTATGTTTGTCGCAACAACCGTGGAATTTGATATTCTTGTATTGCTATTTTATAGACAAAATTTGTTGTGGTCCAACATAAGGCAATAAATTTATTTGAATTTCTTGTTTGGCATTTGATTTTGATACCCTTGAATCTCACTTTCTCTCATATTTCTATTTGTAGCGAGCAAGCAACTTATTTCCAAAGAAGATAATGACGAAGTAAATTCACACAATGGACTTAATGATGTTAAGAAGATGCAACCCTCACCACATAATTTCCCATCCACTGCCAAAGCTATCGTTCCATCGAAAGAGAACTTTGTAGGGGGGGAATTCTTTGGTTTCTCTAGAGATAAGCCACCTATCGAATTGTGCACCACATAGATTTGTTTTTTAAGGAAAACAACTTTGCAAATATAGTACATACAAAGTCACAAACCCAAAATATCCTACATTCTTGAAGGGAGACTTGACATATAAGTTTTGTTCCCATACAATTACATTGCTAATACCTTCTACTTATATTCATCAGTTTGTGATTTTTTTGCAAATCGGAGAGTTTTATAGAGTAGAGGGGGCAAGTGATGTGCCAACAGGATCAAGTGAAGTTGAACCTCAAAGTTCTCTCTACTTGTTGATGCTACCACTTGTATCATTAGAGGGGAACCTTTCAAAGGAAATCTCCGCTTACTAATTGATCACTCTTTTTGCACATATTTTCCTTGGGCTACTAAAATGATCAAATTTGGGAAATTGTCGATCTCCAAATGCTATGGAGACAATTTCAATCATCATTATTAAGGTTGCAAGCGATGAAGGCATGGCACACCAAATTATAGTTGCAGACAGACCACGAGACAAAGATAGAGCTGCAATAAGTTCTATTGCTCATTGATCACTCTTCTTCTTTTGACTTTAATTAGAAAGTCCTTTGAACTTTCCCTCTTCTTTAGTTATTGATGTCATAGCTATCTTTTGTAAAAGAAAGAAAAAGTACCCTCACTCAACTTGTGCAAGGGTTTAACGTAGAAGGTGTAGTTATGTACATCTTGAAAAATGTGTCATTCTTAAAAGCAAAGGGAACGATTTGCATCTTTGATTTCACCATCTTAGTAGATGCACTGGATGGTTCAATTAAAATGGATTGAAACAAGCATTTGTTAGCCAAGTGACACAACTTGGCTATGGGATGCATGTAACCATTCTTCTATGCAATTTTCTTTAATCTCAGTTACATAAAAATTCTCTAACAACAAACTTTCCTGAGTTGCAGGTGTTCGGAATTTTGCACTTCACTAACATCAACATAGACTTTCTTGAGTTTGTTTAAGAGGGATGTGGAGGTGTTCAAGTTAGCCGAGATCCTCTTCGACCTTGTTACTACTCCTATAAGAGTCCATAAGCAATTGCACAAGTTCCTTGCTTGACTGCAGATATCATGCAACATGGAGGTGATCAAGTTCTTGTTCATATTCGTGGCCCGTATGTTGATATTGTACTTTCCTTGGGTGTTCCCTTTCTTGAGCTATACGAGCAAGACCTCATGATAGAATGATAAAAGGTTAGAAGCTCCAAACCTAGTGGAAGCTTTATAGTCAATAGTTCAGGTTTCGTCATTGCATTTCAGCCAAATGCATGATGTAAATTTTTCAACATCTATGCGAACAACTTGCACTTTAAATATGCCCTACTCCTTTACTGTGCTTGCAAGCTCTACATTCTAAAGAACATCATCATATTGTAAAGAGTAAGTTTAAGAGTACCATGGACATACAAGATCTACTATTAATAAAATAATTTAAAAAAAAATGAAGACTTCATCATGACAAATCCATCAAACACAAATTCTCTTATTTGTCTTCTACATTTTTTCCCTTCTCTAACATACCAACAATTGCTAAGACTCATATTTCAGAACATTATTTGTACGTCCGAGATGAGAAATATCGCATGGGATATGTTGACAACGATTCCAAAGGGTGCAATGTTGAAAATTGAGAATGTCCAAAATTTAGTTCAAAACTCTTCAAGATCTCGTGCATTAGTAGTAGACATCCTCCAACGTTTCCATGCCATTTTTAGATCTTTGTTCAGTTTACCATGCTATGATGGAATGAAACTTTCAAAGAAAACTACAATAAGTAAAACCAAACAAATTGATACAAAGGATTACTATTGGATGATTCAAATGATCCTTGCACAATCACTCTGTTAACACATTTGCAAGAAAAGCGTGTTTACAATGTATGGAACAAAGAAGATGATCTATTTTTACAAGAACTTATCCATAAAACCCAACCTTGCCTGCAAAAAATGTTGCATTCTCTTTCTTGACCGTCCAATGCAATCTAATTATACAATGCAAGCTACTTTGAACAAAATATACAAGATGAGAAGAGTCGCACTTGCACCAAACCATGGTTCCAAGAAAAATAACTCACCAACAGCAACATCAACATTTGAACCAAAAGCTCTAAAAAGAAAATGAAGTCAAATTTCACATGTGCAACGATATGCAAAAAAGGTTCTAGACACTCCAAGTTTCTCATGCATTTGTTGTGGTTCATTGAATTTTCTTTGCAAAGCTACAAAAACTAAAGGAGGAAAGAGAAATGGGAGGTATCTCGAAAGGCCATGATTGCTTAAGTGATGAGGCAGTATCTTTGAAGAACGTGATTGAGTGGAAAGCGCATGGGGATGGCAATGGGAGAGCATTGAATCTTTGACAGGATCACAAACAAAGTGGAGACGACACAAGTAAATCTCTTGAGTTCTTGTAGTTCCAAAATACATTTTTTGATTGCAAAAGAAAATTTGAGCTTGTGGTGTTCTATTCAACGTTGTTTGAAGTTCTGTTTCTTCACCTGCATTCATTGATGCCATATTACTCCATATAAAAGGTTTGACTATGTGGAATTTGTTATGGCAACATCTCAATGTTTTATATCTAGCTCATTTCCATGGCATAGGCCAAGACTAGGAGCGGTAGCCTATGGCTAGTTTTAATTTTGTGGGAGATTGTTGCAATTGGTAGCCTTTGCCTTTTGCTCTAGTGTGCTGCTAATAAAGCTCAAAAAAAGGGGAGACAAGCAAGAAGAGATGTATATCTTTGAAGACCATGATTGCTTGAGTGATGAGGCAACATGTCTTGGTGGCAGGCAATCATTAAAATGAAATGCAGTAGTGTAGATGCGATCGAACTACTAAGGATGTGGTTGAGCTGGCAAATACGAGCACATTGATCCCTTGAGCTTGCCCTTGTTTACCTACCCTTCCCATCTTCCCATGAGCTTGCCCTTGCCTTCCCATGCCACCTACTCTCCCCTTCTTAGTTTGATGTTACGGCACAAGATGGAGCATTGCGTTATGTTACCTAACATTAGTTAGGTTAGTTAATGTAACATCAAGTTAGGTTCTCATTAGGTTATGTTAGTTAAATATTAGATTATGTTTGTTAATATTACATTAAGTTAAAACGGTTAGTTAACATTAGTTCAGGTTAGGTTGGGTGAGGCTATGCTAGGCTAGCACACGTTAGGTTAGGTTAGGTTAAATGGTTAGTTAATATTAAGTTTAGAAATTATTGGTTAGCTTCATCAACCTTGGCTTAAGGAAGATCCATCTCATCAATGGAAATTTATAAACTATAATGAGAATTAGGTTTTTGCATCTGCATTTCCTACCTAGAAAGTAAACAATAGTGGTGCTTCAATCATGGAAGTATCATTGGTATTAAGAAAGTTTTGAATTTCAAGAAACAATACCATAGAATGCCTCACACCTACAGGTTATTACTCAAATCCTCTAATGTTGCTACTATTATTGTCCTCCTACCAAGTGCCCACTTCAGTTACACCTATGAAAGCTCTTGGTGACTCCCCAATTATGCCCCAAGTATAGGCAAGGTGAGCTAACTCCCCCCTCCATGTTTCTAAACAACTAGATGACTTGGCTTATGCAATCTATTGATCTAATTACAACCTAATTTGCCCATGAATTTTCCCAACCCAAATTGTGGCTCTACCTGAGGCCTCTTTGAACCAATCACTCCAAGGATCATTGGGCAACTCCATAATGCGCCTATTCCATGATAGTCCTACATGGACTCTTACAACCTTAAGGATGGGCTCCGACCAAACCTAGCAAGGATCACTCCTCTTCAAGCCACGTGGCAACTAATACTCGTGATGTCCATGTGTCATCACATGGTAAAGTTGGGAGCTACCCACATGGCAACCTTGTTCATATTGAACTTGACCACGTTAAACTTGGATTTGACCACATGGTAAAATCAAGATGCTACATACATGGCAACTGTGATCATCTTGGATCTAATCACGTGGCAATTCTGATCAAAACATGTACTATTCCTATTGCAAGTGTCCCACCCCTCACCCTACTCATTGGGGGCTCACATGTGGGGCAATGTCCAACACCCTCTATCAATGGCCCCTTGTGGTCCTAAACCCACCCCTTGCTAGTGACCCTATTGTGGGCCTACACCCACCTAGTAGTCTAATAAATGCTCCATCGACTCTATGGGATAGATCTTTGGAACATCTCTTTAGAAGAATTTGAAGGCATCCTCAAACACTGGTCACTACATTCACACTTCCTAATTTTCTAGGTATGGCTACACAAAGTCTTTGAGCTCTTGGGGCCTACCCAAATTACAAGCATCACAATGTGATCTGATGTGACATTGCCAAACAAGCCATGTCCCCACCAAGACATTTCAAATGATTAGGTACCTCCACTAATCCAACTAACTTCTGTACTCTAATAATGATCAAGCCATTCTCCAAATTGACATATGACCATCTAGTAGTTTGCCTCATAAATTAGAAATAAAATAGATTAGCCAAGCATCAAGCATTTGTTTCCCCCTTGTTAATGTATTTGTATTTACTCCCTCCAATTCACCTAAGTAGAGAAATCCATGTGGCAAGTTCACATATATTCCCTCCACCAAGAATCTAGCTAGCACCCCCATAGTTGCATCCATTAGGCTCTAGCCCCAAGCTCTTACTAGGCTCCTATCAAAGTTGAACCTTGAGTCTACCAACATGACCTTCAAATGCTCCTCTTATGTGGCTCCCAATCTCTACACATAGAGTTCTATCATCATATGCAACCACATCCATTAAGATTTAATTCTCAATCAACTAACTTTGTCAACAGATCAATCTCCTTGGAGATGTTATCACCAAAGCTCCACAACCATTAGCTAGTGAACATCACTACCATGAAGCTTCCATCTCTAACTAGCCAAAAGGTATTCACTTCTATTCTCCAACATCAAAGAAGTCTAGGACAACCAAAGAATGAAAAGCACATAATTGAAATTTCTAGAGCATATGGTAATTATGTTTTGCATACTGCATATGCCCCAAGACAAATATGTGGACTAAAGGGATAAACACTTATCCCATTCATGTGTATGAATCCCTATTACTTCAATTTGAATACTAGCATGTATTTGGATGCAAGTTCTCAAAGCAATATTCTAGTGTGCATTGAATATTATTTTTCATGCAAGATGACCATAAGTATAGAATAAACTCACTAGAGCAAGAACGAACAAACTGCTCTGCATTAGGCCGAACGATGTAAGTGAGGGCATGGCTTGTGAAGAATTGCTCTTTTACATGGTGAACCTTTTGTTTAAGTGCAAATGCCTTGAAATCAACATTCTCCTTCATGCCCTAAATTTGTTTGTACCTTAGCAAAAGTAAGACATTCATATCTAGAACTAGCACTTTAGGGTCTATAATGTGAATAGTTTTTTTGAGAGAAGCAAGTGCTGCCACACTCTGCTCCTGAATTTCATCAACATTTGCAATATGCACAAGTCTCCTTTCCACAACTGCAAGTGTGCCTCGTGGGGAATCTTGATCACTTGCTTTTTGTTTACTCTTTGATGAGATTTCTGGGGAATCCACAATAATTGCTTCAAGTTCATTCTTTGGCTGATATGCAGCCATGCCTCCCTCTCATGTGCATGGTGGATCACACCCAACAACCATAGCTTTTATGGCACTGAGTACATCCCTGCATTCATGTAGCATGTGTAAGCCAAAACCTTGGTCCTTGCAAGAGTCTAGGACCACTGCCATGCCTCTCTGTCCCCATGGCAACTTCCAGGAAAATTCTGGCGCAAACAACTCTGCGCCTTTTGAGCAATCCTCAACACTCCCCTCTGTTCATTGCTTTGCTGATATGCATCCCTGCCTTCCTCTCGTGAGCCATGTATATCACACCCTACTACTACAGCTTTTATGGCACATAGTACATCTCTGGCTGCATGATGCAAGTCCAAGCCAAAACCATTGTCCTTGCAAGTGTCCAAGAGCACTGCCCTTCACTCCCCATGGCAATTTCTAGCAATGGTCCATAACAAAAATCTCTGTATCAGGATACATGGCATTATTTTACAAATAATTGTATAATCAAGGTTATATATTCATGATGTACAAGATAGGGAGTACAAGGAACATATGTTAGAGTGCTACATTACAATGCACAAGGATAGGGAGTACAAGGAACATAAGTCAGAGTGCTACATTACAATGCACAAGACAACTTTATTAGATAATGGGCTAGAAGGAAAGACAATGAAGAACACAAAATTCCATTGAAAATGATTGTCGGTGGGATATTACAAAGCCAAAAGTAGCCATAGTGTTTTGATAGAGATTTTTTTTACAACACTAGCTTCCAACAGAAACAACTAGGAAGGCAAGCATTTTTTGGCCTTGGAAGTAGTAGCACCTTCCCTTGCATCTTGACCAGTGTCATTCTTTGTGGTATGTTCAATTGTCATGGTAGTTTCTCCTGCAAGAACTATTTTTTGCCATAGCGTCAAGGTCTCTGCAAGTGTAGGGCTCCCCTCACTTCCATTTCTCGATTTTGAACCAGAAGGTGTCTCTCAGGTGTCTTCTCGAAAATCTGAGGGGCCCCATCAATTATATCTCCCGAATTTGAACCACCAAGGTCCATGTGTTTTTGTCACATTATCTCCCAACACTCCCACGCTGTTGGCAGGAGAAATTGAATTTGGTGCATCCACTTCTACTTGCTCCATTTCACTAGAAGTATGACTACCATTTGCCTTGTCCAAAGAATCTGGCTCAATTGAAGGGATGTCATTTCTCAAGTTTTTGAGAAAATCAAGTAAATCTCCATCAACGCTAGTAGTATTGACTGATTCACCCATGACCAGACAGCCAAAAACAAAAGACATATATACTACTTCAAGTAACATCTGCATACATTCAATCATGTTGTCAAAAAAGAAGAAGGAACAACCAATCATGTCTTATACCATTTTGAGGACCCTCATTAACAACAATTGGTTTCGGCTCACAGCTTTCTTCTTTTAGTGTTTGTAGTTCTGCCCTCATGAAGATAGTTGTGAGATATGGAATGGCAAAGTATCACACAAGGTACCAATCAAACACAAATCTACTTGCCAACCAAATCAAAAGTATGAATGTAACAATGTCATTATAGGTAGCTACAGCTATATATAAAATCCAACACCGTGAAGAGGTACCTACAAAATGAATTTTAGCTACCACTGTGTTGTAGCCATCTATCCACCATGTGGTGGACAATAGGTAGCTACCTATTCCATGGAGTAGCTACCACTATGACATAGCTATCTATCCACCATGTAGTACCTACCATGCTGTTGTAGCCACCATGAGGTAGCTACCATGGTTACCACTACTCCTTAAGTTGTAGCTATCTATGCACCATGTGGAAGGTACCATACGTCAAGTCATAGCTATGTATCCACCATGAGGTAGCTACCACTATGTGTTGTACTATCCACCATGTGGTGGACAATAGGTAGCTACCTATTCCATGGAGTAGCTACCATTGTGTTGTAGCTATCTATCCACCATGTAGTACCTACCATGGTGTTGTAGCCAAAATGAGGTAGCTACGATGATGACCATTACTCCTTAATTTTTAGCTATCTATGCACCATGTGGAAGGTACTAGATGTCAAGTCATAGCTATGTATCCACCATGAGGTAGCTACCATTGTGTTGTAGCCATCTATCCACCATGTGGTGGACAGTAGGTAGCTCTAGGGAGTAGCAACCACTATGACATAGCTATCTGTCCACCACATAGTACCTACCATGGTGTTGTAGCCACCATGAGGTAGCTAGCATGGTGACCACTACTCCTTAAGTCGTACCTATCTATGCACCATGTGGAAGGTACTAGACATCAAGTCATAGTTATGTATCCACCAGGAGGTAGCTACCACTATGTTGTAGCCATCTCTTGGGGCACCAACTCCCTTTAGTAACAAAACCTATCAAAATCTTGAGTATGAGTTACCCCCCCCCCCCATCCAAAAGACCTCTCCCCTTGGGCCTCACATATTATGAAAAATATGTACAAATCTTAAAATCTTGCATATTTTTCAAGGTATATACCTTATATTTTGTGGGAGGGGGGACATGAAATTTTTATATTTTTTGCTTGCATATTTGAGAAAATTTAAGGACATCCATGCATATTATATATGGACTTTGTCCCCCCATACCTTGGATTTTGAATGAGGGTAGTAACATATTACATATTGAGTTGGCGCCCCAAGAGCCATCTATCCACCATGTGGTGGATAGCAGATAACTACCTATTCGATGGAGTAGCTATCCACTATCATAGAGCCTATGTATCCACCATGTAGTACCTACCATGTTGTTGTAGACACCATGAGGTAGCTACCATGGTGACCACTACTCATAAAGTCGTAGCTATCTATGCACCATGTGAAAGTTACTAGATGTCAAGTCACAGCTATGTATCGAGCATGAGGTAGCTACCACTATGTTGTAGCCATCTGGTGTGTGTTAGCTAGCATTTGTGGGAGGGCATGGTAGGTAGCATTTGGTGGGTAGGTAGCCACCAACCCCCAGATCTTTGCTACTACCATACACTGTGTTGTATCTGTCTATGCACCATGTACTATCGGTAGCTATGTTATAGGTACCTATTTGTGTTTGGCAACTGCCAGCAATAGATTGCCAAGTACCTGACACCTAGTATGTGGAATTCAACATTTGTGGTATGGCCTAGTAGGTATCATTTGGTGGGTAGGTAGCAACCCTCCAGCGCTTGAGAGGTACTATAAAAATGGAAAGGCCTATTAGGTAGCACATGTCGGATAATTATTTAGCTACAACTTCACGGGCATGCACATTGCACATCATAGGTATATAGGTACCATAGACATAATTAGAGTATGCAAAATATAAAACACAAATTCAAGTTGGATGATTTGTGAACATACTTTGATGAAAGCTTTTGTATGATGCATCACAACTATCGAAGAGCACCGGTGACCGTATCTTTGGTGTAATTATTTGGCTGCATTGTTTGTCCATACACTGGTTCAAGCTGGTAGTAAGGAGTGCAAAATAGTACATGTGGTATGCATGCTTGCATGGAAGCAAGAACATGCCTAATGCTTTGGCATCATACATCAACAACCCACAAGTTGTACAAATATAACATGAATAAGATGTATAAGCATCAGCAGATGGCACCTTAGGTGGTGGAACACTCAACAAAATAGGACTTTTGTTGCACCACATGTTTTTTACAAATTCCATCTGGGGTTCTACACACATTAGTGTCATGTCTTTTAGGTTGAACTCTGCTTGAGCCCTGGCCATAACATCAACAAATTTTGTGTCTACCAAAGATCCATCAAGTGTCTCAATGGGCAATGTCAATTGCCTAATTGTGTGCTTCTGTTGGCCATCTTGATTACATCAACTTTCATAGCACTCTCCTTTGCTTGCAAGGTAGCCTTAGTAGTCTCCAGTTGTGCCATAAAAGTATCTACTAGTGCTCTTGCACCCTCATCACGATGCATATCCACCTTGTGTGCCTCAAGTGCCTTTGCCATATCATTTCATTCTAATAGTGCTGAGGAAGCACACTATCCAAGTCTGCCAGAGGTAGGTTAGCAAAAATTTTCTTCTTCAACCTTTGGAAATCTGATGAGGTGGGTGTATCCCCTACCTCAATTGGCATACCCTTCATTCGAAGAGAGTTAGGAGGTGCCTCCACAGAGTGGAAAGCTACCCACCTTTGTCGCTTCAGCATTAGCTTGCTAGGTTCCATATTTGCAATGCCCACAATCAAGTGGCCCCTTTAGATGTTTAAACAAAAACCCCTTTGCAAATGATTTTGTGACCTCTAAACCATAATTACAAGGAGGTTCTTGGTACACAGACAAATAAAGTATAGAATTTTACCCAAAACTCTGGCCTCATGGTCGTGCACTTAACCTTGGCACCTCCCTTGGGCACAATATTGAAACAAACTAGCCAATCTTGTGCAGTGAAATCATCCTCGCCAAGGAGTTGTGCATCTTGGCTGCTATTGCAGAGGTTGTATACCTCATGCGCTTGGGTTTTAGTCATGTAGAATACTTTTTTCCCCATGAATGCCACGTACAGAGGATGCCACCGATTCATCTGCTCAAACACATAGTGGGTGAAGAAGGCATGCTGTGAGAAGGTGCATGCATTTTCTATGAAAGAAAGATGCTATCATACATGAAGAAAATCGACAAACTTGCAACCTAAATTTGAAACCTCATTGGAGTCGCTAGACTGTCAACCTTAGGCACTCTTGATGGTGTTCCATTCTTTTTGTTGTGTGGAGTAGATGCTGATGCTAGACTATCAACCTTGGGCAACCTTGATGGTTTTCCTTTCTTTTTTTTCTGTGGAGGAGAAGGTGACGGTGAAGCTAAAGATGAAGAGGGACTTGCTACCTTCCATTTTCCTCTCCCTGCTTTCTTTGGGGAGGCAGAGTAAATGGGGGAGGAAACCTCCTTCCTGCACGTCTTTATTTTGCCTTGGTTGTGTGCAGCTTCTACCAGCCCCCACAATAGGATGTTCAGTAGGGAATAAGACTAAAACTGGCAACCAGTATTGAATCCTAGAGGATTTTTCAAATTATAGTATCATGTCCAAATTAAGACGAACTACCAGCAGTCACTAAGTGTGGTAGCAAGCCATCCTTGTACCCCCATAAAAAGTGGTAGCTAGTGTACCACCTAATCATGCCTACACCCTTTGAGAAGAGCGTTCCACAACCACATCAATATTTGCAAGTGCCACAGGTTTTCAAGTGAGCTTTCCAATCTGACTACATCGTATAATGCTTTGAGCACTTGTCACACCCATTTCTTCTCTCTTTGCTTTTAGCAAAAGGGAGGAAGGAAAGGAGAAGTGAAGAGAGAGGGAGAGAAGGGAGGAGAATGGAAAGAGAGAGGAAGAGAAGGGAGACGAAGAGGAAGAGGGGGAATGGAGCACAAGGCGAGGGAGAGGGAGAGGGAGGATAATGTGAGGGAGAGGGAGACGTAGGAAGGGGACCATGATGGGGGCAGAGTAGAAGGAAGGGCGAGAGTAGAAGGAAGAGGGAGAGAAGAAGGGAAAGGGAGTGAGGAAGGGAAGAGTAGAGGAGGGAGAGGGAGAGGGAGAGAGGAAGGGAGGAGGAGAAGGGGAGGTGGGGGGAAGGGAAAGGAGGAGGAGGAGAGTGAGAGTGAGAGAGAGAGAGAGAGAGAGAGAGAGAAAGAGAGAGAGAGAGAGAGAGAGAGAGGTGGGGGAGGGAGAGGGAGGAGTGGGAAGTTTGAATTCCTTGAGGGCATTATATTGACTCTCATCTCTCCCATAATTCATTTTCAATCACACCCTCCCTCTCGTCATGTTCTCAGCATTGTGTCACAAAAAGGTAGAGGGAAGGGGTTGGTTATAATGTCTACATTCAATTTTTTTTAGTCCACATAGACCCGTAATTTACGATTTTTCTTGGAAACTATGACTAAGAGAGAAAGCCATGTTACTTTATCCACTGGGTATATGAAACCTACTCTTAGCAATTTATCAATTTCTTATTTGACCAACTTAGCATAGTTGTGATTCATTCAGTATCTATGTTGCACTACCGCAACTGCATCCTTTTTCAAATTAATACCTTGCATTACTCTAAATTGCTAAAATCCTAATATAATTTTTTATTTTAAAGAGTCCTCATTAAAACTTTTAACCTTTTCTTAACTTATTAATAACTTCAATAAATAAAAATCATTTAAATACATGGATAAACTATGTGTGTGTGTGTGTATGTAGATAGGTATATACATACATACATACATACATACATACATACATATATATATATATATATATATATATATATAAGGTCCATGCATGGGATTAATTTACCATGAAAGTCCTCTAAAATCTTCAAGACTTAATAACGGTGTTAATAAACACCTTTTAGAGATTCGGTACTCTAAAATCTCCAAGAGTTAATAACGGTGCCAATAAACACCTTTCAAAGTTTCAAAAAGCAAAAATGGTATAATCTCATAGAACTTTATAATGGTGCCAATAAACACCTTGTAATAGTTACAAAAATTCCCCTCTAGAATTCAAATTTCTCGCTTCTCTGCCCCCCCCCCCCCTCTCTCTCTCTCTCTCTCTCTCTCTCTCTCCCATTCTCCCTCCCTCCCCTCCCCCCTTTCCCTTTTTCCCTTTCTCCCCTTTCACCTCCCCCTTCCCCCCTTTCCCCCTTTTCCCTCCCCCTTTCCCCCTTTTCCCTCCCCCTTACCCCCTTTCCCCTCCCCCTTTTTCCCCTCCCCCCCTTTTCCCTCCCCCTTCCCCCCTTTTCCCTCCCCCTTTACCCCCTTCCCCCCTTTTCCCTCCCCCTTCCCCCCTTCCCCCATTTCCTTCCTTCCTCCTTCCCCTCCCCCCCATTCCCCCTTTCTTCCCTTTCCCCATTCCCCTTCCCCCATTCCCCATTCCCCCCTTTCCTCCATTCCCCCCTTCCCCCCATTCCCCCTTCCTCTCCTCCCATTCCCCTCCCCCCTTCCCTTTTTCCAACCTTTCCCCTCCCCTCGCTTCCCCTCCCATCTTTCTCCTTTTCCCCCCTCCCCCCCTTTTTTACCCACCTTTCCCCTTCTAATTTACTTTCAAACTTAAAATTTGATAAATTTGCCCAAAATTTAGCATAACTTCCTCGTATATGAGACCTAAATTTAGCCCTCCAAGTACTCAAATCGATCATTATAAGCCATCTAGAGTCATTTATATGGTTAGAATTTTCAAATTCCAGCTTATAGAAAACGTGTGTAAAGTATCATGCCCATCAATAATGAGCACATTCGAATGACACACCTTAGATCCTCATAACACTTAGTGAAAAAAGGTGTTTGTGGCATGTTTGACTATCCAAGCATATACAATGGGCACAATAATTTACATGCACCTCAACATAGATTGGATTCACATGTGTAAAGTATCATATCCATCAAGTATGAGCGCATTCTTATGACACACCTCAGATAGTTTCTTTGGGCAGCTGTGCATATTACTTGGTGAAAAACGGGGTTTGTGGCAACATTGACCATCCAAAGCATATCCAATGGGCAGGATTGATGCCTACACATAGTATCATGTCCATCAGGTATGTGCGCGCTCAAATAACATACCGCAAATTGTGTTTTTTGGTGGCAGTTATGCATGACACTTAGTGAAAAATAGGGTTTGTAGTGAGTTTGACAATCCAAAGCATATCCAATGGGCATGATACTTGGCACAAGACTAAAAAAAGGTGAAATTGACACAAGTGCAAGGTATCATGCCCATCCGGTATGTGCACACTTGAATAACACACCTCAAATACTATTTTTTGATAGTTGTGCATAATACTTGATGAAAAATTGGTCATTTGGATAGGTATGATACCATATTTCCTTGTTTTTTCCATGTCATGATTGCACATACTAGAACACCGATACCCATCCAAATGAAGGATGATGAGCATGAAACTTTTCACGGGCCTCAAAATTTGTGATTTTGAGACCCGTGCAAGGTATCAGGCCAATCGGGTGTCATTTGGATAGGTACGATACCATATTTCCTTGTTTTTGTGCACTATCTCATGTATGGGCATACTACAACATGGATGGGGATGCTTTTACCCATCCAAATGAAGGAATATGGGAATGATACTTTGCAAAGTCCTCAAAATAGGTGAGTTTGAGGCTAGTGTAAGGTATCATGACCATCGGGTGTCATTTGGATAGCTATAATACCATATTTCCTTGTTTTTGTCCATTAAGGACATGGATTGGGATGGTTCTACCCATCCAAATGAAGGCCTATTGACATGATACTTTGCATGAGCCTCAAAATATGTGATTTGGAGGACCGTGTAAGGTATCATGCCCATCAGCTGTCGTTTGGATAGGTACAATACCATATTTCCTTATTTTTGTCCACTATCTCATGAATGGGCATACTAGAACATGGATCAGGATGTCTTAGCCATCCAAATGAAGGATGATGGACTAATGGGAGCTAATGAATATTGATAGATGGTTTGCACTATGTATTGAGAACCTTTTCTTTAATGAATATTTTAGTCCGATAAGTTCTCTCCTCATGGGTACGAATGCACAAAGGACAATTGAAGCATGGTACTTTGCGAGTAAAAGATGATTTGATATACACAAACATTGAGAAGACTCTCAAATACAACATCAGATTCTATGATTTTGCATGCTTAAGGACTTCAACATACTATAAAGACAAGTTGAGGAAAAACTTGTTTGCCATGGTCAGACAACTAGGGCCACCCTCTTTTTGTATGACTTTCTTAGTGGGTAGAAAAGCTGTGGAAGCCATTGTTGGATTGTTTAACATTCCTACGGGCCAGATCACACGAAAATGACAATGTTGAAAGTACAAGCATAGGTGATTTGGTTTGCTTAGATCCAATGACAACATCCCAATATTGTGTTCATAGATTTCAAGCAATCAAACGGTTGATGAAGAAAGATCCTACGATACTAGGCAAGGGGACTTCTATTTTGTCACAAAATTCTAGTACAAAGGGATCCAACATGACCATGGAATAATATGGGTGCAAGATGGTCCTATTTATGGTATGTCCTCAAATGAACAAATAGAGTTGTTTGTGGACACATACATTTTGATCAACAATTATCTTTTAGAAGGCCCAGAAAGAGACTTCCAAATGCAAAGACATATAGGAACTTGCAAAAAAAAAGAAGTAATGCATATAGATTCGGATTCCTCGCTCACATATGCACAAAATGCAACTCCTCTTACCATTAACAAATCCATCAATGTTTGCAATCTACAATTAAAAAAAGAAACAAGTATCATTGATGCTTCTAGAAAAGGAGACAATCACATTGTCCTATAGTGACTTCCTACAAAGACTTCATCTAACTGAGCCTAATTACATATTGAGTTTGTGCTCAAACAGCAAAGAACCATGTATTTTCTTAAGATGTGACCCAAAAGACATCTACACAAACAATTTAAACCTATGGTTAACTAATCTATGGGGTGCAAATACAGACATCCAATTCATACTGAACCCACATGGTGCAACTTCTTATTGCACCTCTTACATCATGAAATTTGACAAGGAAACAATTCAAGCGATCAAGTCTACAATGGTAGAATGTATAGCCACAAACAGTCCTACAAATGAGTGTATATGCAAGGTTGGCAACACAATCTTGAACAGTCAACATATCAATGCACAACAAGCTATTCACTTGACTTTGTGAATACCATTCACAACAAGCACAAGAGACTTCTTCTACATAAACACTAGTCCCCATGATGCACGCACATTGTTACTGAAATGCCACTCACAATTACAAACAATGGACCCAATCAACAATGACATATTCCAAGAAGATGTAATAAGCAAGTACTTGAAATGCTCAACACAAATAAACCATGTGTGCCTCACATCATATACAAGCAATTACACAATCATGCCTTCAACATCCAAAAAAAGGAAAAAACCTAAAGTCATTAGGTTTAACAACTAAAACGAGGCAAAGGACCCATAAAATTATTTTCATGAACTATGCTTGCTAAACCTTCCATTCACGACAAATGAACATTTACTTAACTCAACCATTCTAGTTGGCACGAGATGTACAATCTTAATAGAGAGAAAAGAAAAGCCTTCAGCAAGCCACTAGCATCTTCTTTTGCATCAAAGCATAGACATATCTTCAACATCCACCCATAGAATCAAAGATCTAAATGTCAATCGATTCAATCTTGACAATGAGATGAAAGAACAATACAAACACACATCACTTACTCGACAAAGTCATCAATTGACTTACAGCCTCATAGAAAACAGGGGAGTACTACAAGTCGTTACGAAAGTTAAACAATGAACAATGAACTATTCTATAAGATATTATTAAAAAAAAACGACTCTCCATAGACTACCGACTGCACTTGTTCCTAACTATAAATGCAGGTACATGGAAAACTTACACCCTCCTTCTAATAGTCCAAGCACTGCTACGATATTGCTCGCACAAGAAACTGATGATATCACACTACCAAGAGCTCTTTTATTGGCATACACTAGAAAAGCAGCATACAACATTGGTGGGACTACAATCCACTCTACTCTCCATCTCCCATTGATG
This sequence comes from Dipteris shenzhenensis, assembly GCF_047967505.1. Classification (NCBI taxonomy): domain Eukaryota; kingdom Viridiplantae; phylum Streptophyta; class Polypodiopsida; order Gleicheniales; family Dipteridaceae; genus Dipteris; species Dipteris shenzhenensis. The sequence goes on along the minus strand of NC_141628.1, from coordinate 38,414,960 downwards.
ACATCAAGCTACACAAGTCTTTCTTCTAACAAGCTACAAACACTTTCATCACTATACAAGAACCTGGAACTCATCATTTTTGATGAAATTTCACTAATAGAACAAAACACATTGAATGCAGTAGACACGATTAAGAGAAATTAAACACAACCACCTTCAACCATTTGGTAGAGTTGACATTCTCCTCTGCGATGACCTTTGCCAAGCAAGCCCCACAAAGGACTCTTGGATCTTCATTGATCAAACAACATCGTCCATGTTTTGCCTTCCTTCTGGAACACTCATGTACAATTTTATGAACTTACAAAACCAATGTGACAAACCAATCAGCTATTCAATGAAGTACTCAACAAAATTAGAGTCGGCGACTACTCCATCCAATTTCTTAATGTCATCAACGATATGTACATCCATAATACCCCAAAACAAACAAGATGCCACACACTTTTCTACACAAATGACTGAAGGGACAAACATAACAATGAAGTTTTTGAACCCTTGACTACTAAACCCCTCATTCTTTGGGCTTTATAGGTATCCGAGTAGAAAACCACGAGCGGAGAAGTCCGAGCGAGTCTTTTTGCAACATTTTTTAATGTATATTCATTCAAGGAATCATATTGGAACACTATCACAATGGCATATGTTAAATACCAACTATATTTATTCAATTCTAGCAATACAAACTTTCCATGTATAGTATTTAAAGGAAATGTTAAAATAGGTCAAGGTCATTCGCAACCCCCCTAGAATGATACATTATCTTTCGGAACATTCATATTTTTAAATTCATTATTTTTTTTCTCTATTCTCACACCCAAAGTAGACTGTATCTCTAAGTTGGCCACTCATGTATGTGATTCCATCCATGAACAAGGTTTGAGCATATTGCACAAAACTTTTACTAGATGTGGAAGTTTTGCCCAATATATTCCTAACCGAAAAAACATTAAATCCAGATCATGAATCCATGATTCCACACTAAAAATTGTAACCCACAAGCGTAATTTAAATTTTGAATTTCAATGAACCAATCCAACCAATAAATGTACGTGTCCACTTCAGCTTGCTCATCTATATGTAAGCTGCCAAGTGATATTTTACAAACCACATGCAACAAGTTTACCAGATGCAAGTAATATAACAAGAGTGACAACATATGAAGGAAAAGGAATGCATATCATAGAATCTTACATTAAATAATAATGCCAACCAGCAAAATAGAAGCTCAAGATTGTTTCTAAAAGCCAAAACAATATGTACCTCCAATGTAGATTTTACTTGCGCATTAATAAACTAGAGTGCACCCAAAAAAAGTTTTCCAAACTATTGTCTCATATGCATAATGTCACAAAATTTCAGAATCAAAATGATAGCCAAAAATAAATATCGTGTATGTGAGATAGCACCAATGTCGAGTAGACCATTAAGTATAACCATAAACTAATTCTCATCGGTAGAGTCATCCACAAATAAAGTCCATCGTCTCCTCTTCTCCCTCAACTCATAGTTATATGATTTGTTGTTCCTTTTAATGTGCATGGCCATACTCTCTACGTAAGTTGGCAATTCACTTCAAAATGAAACTCTAGAACTCCCTTACATGTGTAAATGAAAGGTATTCATTCAAAATAAAGAACAACATTTTTTACTCACTAGTCCAATGGCACAGAAACATCGATTTCTTCCTCCTCAGCATCAACGTCCATGAGCATATTGCTGTGTGTAGACGATCCCACACCTACATAAATAGCATCCACCACTCCTAGAAGTAGTCCAGTACATATCTCTGGGTCATTGTCTATTGCCAAGCAAGGGCGACTAGAGTGGAGTGCATCCCTCAATCCTAGTCCTGTCCCTATCCCCATCTCAAGAGTGGAGTGCAGCCCTCAATCTTGGTCCTGTCCCTACCCCCATCTCAAGAATGGAACCATTTGGAGGACACAATATCTCCAAGAACATAAGCATGAATGCAGGACTCTTCTCAAGAGATCCACGCCATGCACCTCCCTTGCCAACTCTTTTGGAACGATGGACTAAAGGCAAGTAATGTGGAAGCAAGTTGCCATCTAAACTCATCCTCATCATGGAGGCCGCACCCTTTGCTGATTGCATGTTAAATGTGGGTCTTTGTCCTATCCTCCTCATAGCCATAACATGGAAAACATAAGACTATTCAAAAAAGCATGAGTCAATTTCTATGTGATTTATAATACAGAAGTAGAAGCAAACATACATCTGAAGACTCACCTTCACACCAATCCCAAGTGTGTCTGAAATGCCTTGAGGTTCCATGCTTTGTATTATCCATCTACTTGAAACAAAACAATATGTATAAGAATCAGACCCTAGCCTATAACCCACAAGACTTCATGAAGTGTTCAACACAAATAAATTTACCTGCAAGCCACCTCCATTTTTAATCTTACTGCATAGCGCTCCACAATAGGGAGATTAGATGGAGAACAGAAAACCAAAGTCCACCCATTGTCATCCATCACAACTGCAGCAATGGTCAAGGAAGAGGAGATATGATCTTCTGTGATAACCAACTCCTAGGTATGAGGGGATGTTTCCAACGTGGTAAAAAAGACAGTGGAACCCAAATAAATTCAATGGAGAAAGGCTTTTTCACTATCCCAGAGTCATCAAATTTCGGAGTATCTACAAACATAATGCATATCAAATGACAATATTAGACTAAAAGGAATTGGAAAACTTCAACAAAGATTTTGCAGCTTACCATCTCCATCCAAGTCGGTATTCTTCCTTCTCCCTAGTTTTGTAGGATCAGGATTCCCTATATTTTCCTTTTGTTTCTCCACCAACATCTTTTGTTGCTCTGTAGATTTTTACATTGCTCCTCCGTATGTCTGCAGAGGATCCAGAATCAGATTTACATTGACCTTTTGAATGCCTTATCAAGAAACCCATGGAGCAAGTCAATCACAAAAAACTAGTTAAGAACAAGAGGCACATAAATAACCAACATGAAAAATATACCTCTCTAGCATTAATGCCTCCTCCTCCACACACTTTCCACTACTCATCTCTATCCACCATGGACAATGCTTTCTCTCCCACTCTGAAAGCCTTATAGTTCCTTTTGCAATCATGTCCTCATGAAAGCCTTTATGTGTGTACATTGAATATGTAGGGGGATTGAGCACTGTCCATGCCTTGCAAATAGAAATTCAAAACCTAGCAAATGAAGAATAAACCTATTCAAAACCCAAGCAGCTGAAAGCATAAGAACACTATGAAATAGAAATTCAAGAATGAGGCAATGAAAGATGAATGCTTACCTATAAACAACTCTTCTGCTTGCATTCACAAGGTCAACCTGTTTTGCAGGCACGGTAGCCACAGACATGAAGGATGCAAAAGGCTCATACAAATCACTCCGATGTCTTGCCACAATATCCTCAAAATATTCGCATAGTGTAGGATGCTCTGGCAACTCCAAAGGAGAAACACCAACAAAGGAAGCTTGAACCTGTGACAACAACCTATGACACTCTTCAAGAACTTGGTCCATAAAAACTTCCTTTGCAAGCCACCCAATGAAGGCATGGTCACTTGATGGCATTCCATAACTATTCTTCAAATTCAAATCAGACCCAAGTAAAGATAATAATGAAAGCTGCCTAGTCTTGCTGCAAGAAGCAATGGCCACTTGATATAACTTGTCTAGTGTAATTTTAGCGGTTGTGTCTTCATATGGCAAGGACCATAATTTGTGAAACCAATCTTTGCCATGTGCAGGATTTATTATTGACAAAATCTATGAAAACCACACAAAAGAAATTCAGCATGACATTTGAAAGCAATGCATAGTAATACTAGAAAAAGGGAAATGCACACTCACCTTGTGCACCTTCTCCTGTATGTTTGAGTGACTGTTCTTTTAATACCAACTATTTTAACAACTCTTTCATCTTTATCCATTCCAGGAGGCAGCTTCTTACAAGTTGCTTCAAAATCAGATTTCCACTTGCCCTACAAAAGCAAGTATGCAGTAAAGCTATAATTCAAACTATATAGAGGAAGTGATGAAGCAAAAGTAGAAGGAAAGAAAGCATGAGGTAGAAAGTATAAGAACTCATAGCATAAATCATGCGACCAAGAATAGCCTGTGTGAGGGGATACCGAACCCTTCTTCCTTGACCAATCTCCTTTTGCCGTACAACCTTAATATTTTTCTTTTCTTCTTCCGTGAAATCCTCTAGAAATACTTGTGCATCACAACTAACAAGTGTACTTGTATGATACAAGTAATCTTTAAGATTTGTTGTGACAATTGCCTCCTCATTCAATCTGGACAATGGAATCTATTTTAGCATTAAAGTTGAAAATTGAAATATGTTCTTGAAACAACTAGTGGAAGAAAGAAAGATGATACTCACAAGTTAAACCTTTGTAAAGCTGCAATCAACCTCAACTCATTATTAGGCTCTGGAGCTCTAATATGTGCATGAATATTGATATGCCTTGCCTTGTTATTAACAAAGACCTCCCCAATGCTTTCCATCCATGAGGCAGTTCGATGGTTTCCCTTCCACACATATAACATCTTGCAGGACAAGAATTCCCATGCAGGAGTCTGTTGAATCTCATGCTCAAACTCATCATTCACAGCATGCCTATGCTTATCCCATGAAGCTCTTATCTTATCGTCCACCTCTTTAGTTGTCCCATCAAACATCCCAACTGAAATAATGAAGGACCCCTTTGTAGGGACATATCCCTCCATCTCAAATGCTCTCTTGAGAATGGAGAGGTCATTCCTAAGTTGTCTCACCTTAGGGTTAATAAGAATCTGCACAAAGGGATACGGGAAGGTACCATTCATCTATTGACAGTTATGGACTTAAGAAAATCACTTCCAACATTACTATCCATTGATTCAGGGACAAATTCATCACCTTCCGTATCAACCTTAGCCTTTCCACTATCCTTCTTGCTAGCAGACTCTTTCTCCACCGACATCTCTTGAACCTCCTCTGCATTTGGAGATTTGGCTTGTGTGTTAGCAGATGTGGGGGATGGTGTTGTTGGTGCTTGCTCTTTCTTTTTGGGAGTCTTTTTCCTCTTACCACCAACCTATCCACCTATTGGAGATTTTCTTTTTCCTGACCTAGTCATGACTTCTAGCATACATAAAAGAAAATTGGATATTAGATCTCAGGCACCATTCATTTTTTATTGTACTTTGAGGAAAAGCAAGCCATTGAATGAAAAATGAATTAAAGAATGCAACTGACCAAAAGAGAAATACATGGTGATCTTGGAGCTTGGGCCGATACCACAAAAAAATTCAAATCTCCAATATCCAAAATGACAACTTGTATATAGTGATTGAAGTAAAGTTAGGAATAACTATTCACATAGCAACTAGAGAATTATGAAAGTGATTTTCATGTTGGAGCATTTGAAGCAATGGGAAGTTACAACAGTCTAGATCTAGTTGTAAACGTCTACAAACTAATATACTTGCACATATCCATGTGGCTGATACACCAAGAATGACCATCCAAGTGATCTTCAACATGCTTGGATGTTAGAGATACAAGGTCTCTCCCATATCACAGTGAAGTCTTTCCCCTATTCCACCAGTGGAATAGGGAGGGGAGGGCATCAAGGATGCATAATGTTTGCATAGTAGAGAGGGCACATTCATTACAAAGTGCTGTATAAGAAAGCAAGAACACTAAAATGGTGTTGCCTCTCCCCTCTTCTTCTAGCAAAATAGAGAATAACTTGAAGCCCGGTTGGACATTATCAGATGCACTAGCCCGATGTGATGTAGCCTCCAAGTGATATAGTGTTACCTCTCCCCCTATTCCGCTGACAGAATAGGGTAGGGAGGCCATAAACTTGAAGCTTCCATGTGATCTTCAATAATCTTAGATGCTTGAGATACAATGAGATTGAAGTATTCTTCAATATTCTTGGATGATTGAGATGCAAGTGATCTTCAATATTCTTCAAAATAATGGCAATTCCCTAATACATCAACTTGAAGCTTTGACATAGCTTCCAAGTGATCTTCTAGATGCTTGGATGCTTGAGATCCAAGGATACCAATGGTAAAAAGGGACCTAACAGTCTCCATTCTCTTAAATTCATTTCATCAAAAGATGTATTCCTTTCATTAAAAAGACGTTTTAATTTATCAAATGCATTCAATAAACTATACGATTCCTATCAAGTGCATTCCAAAAAGTATACAATCCCCTATTCCACTGGCGGAATAGGGCCAGCGGAATAGGGGGAGAGTGATGTCAGGAGCTTTCTTAATAAGGGGGATAGATTCAATGAAAAGCTTTTTCAACCCAAAATGAAAGACTCTCTATCTCCCCTTCTAGTGCTGCATACTTTCAATGGAAGACTCTGTATGTCCTCTCTAGTGCTGCATACCTTCAAGGCCAGAAACCCTATCAAAAGCATGCTAGAGCTCCCAACTCTTCAAACACGCAGTCGGCCATCTTCAAGAGAGGCGCATCCATACAAGCCTCTAGTGGCTTCAACAAACCAAGGCCAGGACAACCTCCAAGGCTCCAACTCTATGAACAAATCAAATCCAATGCCAGTAGCTCACTCTCCACAGCCAGATTCCTTTCACCAACCGACCTTCAACGTTCTTGAAGGAGGCAAGTGGCACTATTCAAATCCCCTATTCCGCTGGTGGAATATGGGGAGAGAGACTCACAATGTGGGAAGAAGCAATCACTAAGCTAAGGAGCAATAAGCTGTAACGATAGCATAAACTATTACGAGAGAAAATGAACATTCCTTATAATGTCTCTCTCCCCCTATTCCGCCAGCGGAATAGGGGAGATAGAAGCGTGAATTGATCAGTGGACTAAGCTTGCACACATCAAATGACTGCAAAAAGAGATGGATGGTGCGAACCTCAAAAACCGGAAGAAAAGGAAAGTAGGAAGCAGAGAGGAGTAGAGGAAAAGTAGGAGGAGACAATGAGCTTGGAGGCAGTTTGTAAGAGCTGTCTGTCGCATGTCGCTAACTCATAAACTGCAAGATTCTTCCAAGAAGAACCAAACATTCGTTCTCCTCCAATTGCAAAAGTCAGAGCCCACACAAGGAGGAGCGACGTATACACAGAAAATCCAATGCTGAACACGCAATATCTGAAACAAGAAGCATCCAAACACCACAATAATAATGACACATCCAATGAAAACAAGGACTGGCACAATACTAAACCATGATTGGGAACCAGGTAATGATTTAGGAGTGATGGTTCTAGCAAATCGACCACCTACAAATTGTTCAACCAGTGTGGAGATCATACATACAAAATATTTTCCACAATGACAAGAAGTTTCGTGTGCATAGATGAAAGGATGCGGATGAAGCGAGCAGACCAAACTCGGCCACACGCAGGGCTACTCCATGCTTTGAGGAAAGCCAACCCAAAGTCGAGGAAAGTCTTAAGGCCGTGTTCAGTAGAAGACCAAAGTTTGACATGCACTCTTAGAGCGATTCCTAGGCCATGGTCGGTGCTTGGGAGTGGTACAAAGCTCAGCTTGCATCCAAGCCCCTCCGCATCTTGTGGGCTACGGGAGATGTCATGGCTCAAGGTCTCAGCTTCTGGTTGTAGCAACAGCAGTAGTAACATCACCCTCCAGTACAGACCACACACTCCTCATCCTCCACGACGAGCTCAGAGAATCCTCGAGCTCTGATGCCTGCTGCTGCTGCTCGCAACCGTGATTGATGAGGTTAATGATCTGGAGGTGCTGCTCTTCGTTCTCTGAACCGAAAAGCTCAAGAAGCTTGTTGCATCGGGCGTCGTCGCCTGGACGAATCTCCCAGGCAGTAGGGAGGTGGGATTGGTGGCGGGATGAATGGAGCCAGAGAAACAATGAGGAGGAGGATGGGAGAGCTTCTTTTTCTTAGAAACAAAGAATTTGAGGACACACATGATGCTCGAGGGAGAGAAGAGGACGCTTGAATCGAGCTTAATTCTTTGGATGTGTTGTGTGGAGCTTCGCTAAGGAGCAATTTGTATGATGAACGAAGAAGAAGACATGCTTCTACCTTCCTTTCCTCGCTCTTTTAGTGTGCACTATTGCCATTCTCCTGCTGAGTTTGTGATCCAGTGATGAAATACACACGGAAACAATACCGAACTAGCTTCAGAAAGACGACACAGAAAGCAAGGGAAGGAGAAAGAAAGAGGCAGAGAGAAATAGGTACACACCACACATTCCAACGCATCCCACAAAGGTCTTTGTCTTACAACGGACTTACACAAGCTTTGACATGCATCTCCCCTGGCAGAATAGGGCCATCTTGAATGAACTGGCGAATGCTGTGACTCCTCAAAGGAGTTTGACATGCATCTCCCCCTATTTTGCTGGTGGAATAGGGCAATCTTGAATGAATTGGCGAATGCTATGACTCCTCAAAGGAGTTTGACATGCATCTCCCCCTATTCCACCGGCGGAGTAGGGCAATCTTGAATGAACTGGCGAATGCTGTGACTCCTCAAAGGAGTTTGACATGCATCTCACCCTATCCCGCCGGTGGAATAGGGCCATCTTGCATTCAAACTCTTTGTAAGCTCTGCGTTCAAGCTCTTTGTGAGCTCTTCATCCCTCCCCTCGCAATTAGAGCTTTTCGTAGCAGCCTCTCTTTGTAAGCGCTTCCCACCTCCCCTTTCAGATATGAGCTTTTCATGGTAGTCTCTCTATGAATCATCTCTGAAAAATGATTTATACCAAATTTTACAATTGGCTTGGATTAAATATCAATGCAAATGAATTTCATATTTTTTTTCATAATTTAAAATAAAACATTTATGATATCAAAATATAATATTTAAACAAAAACAACGTAAGGCATACACTAAGTTTTGAGTCAACTTTATTTAAATGCAAAGTTGATAGATTTAAAAAATAACATTTCTACATCATTAGATAAACATTCCTTAGTAGTTATGCAGTTGTATATGATCAATCTTTCACATTGTCATCTATCTCTTGCAAGACATGCATTATAATATGTGTTTCAATCACCCCCTTAAAATTTAGAAGAATACATGCATTTAAAAGTATACCCTATCCCTTCATTGGTGTCACACACTTTTCAAGATCGCGTTACTATATCACTACTCCACCACCTTTCACTACACCACCTTTCATGGCATTTATAACTATACCAACACCTTTCATGAATGCCATGCAATATAAGAATTGTCATTATGCTGAATCACTACTCTAGCACTTGCCTCCAAGTTTCATAGCTCTGTTCGCACCTGCCTCCATGTTTAACTTCAACCATCATTTTTTCTTGGGTAGCTCCACATAGCATTTGAGGTGCATGTTTCATGTTCAATACTACCTCGACCACTTACTTTTGTGAGTTGCAGCCGTTCTTGTTCTTTTGCTTTGGCACCATTGAACTTTCCTGGCAGGTGAGGTATCTCCACCTTCAAAAACTTTCCCTTCCTTTTTCGGCATTATTTATGGGGCATCAGATGGTAGATACTGTTGAGATATCGAGCTCCACTCGCGATATGCCAGGGTGACTGTTGTGCATTTATGTCACCGACCTGTTAGCTGGAGATGCGGTTGGTACACCGCCCACGAATAATAGCTGGATGACAACTATCCTTATCTACTCTAGTTTGTGGCTCAGTTAGTATGCCACCTTAGTTAGTTGAGTTTGGTTTGAGACGCACATATAGGGTTCTTCTATTTCTTTGTACTAGAGTTCTTTTGGCTTTCACAACTAAGAAGAGGAAAACTGTTTTTAGCCTCCACCTTTGTGTGTATTCCCCCATTGTGATTGTGAGAAAGCCTCAAGTGAGACTCCTTTCCTCTCTCCCACAATCTTCACATGGTATCAGAGCCTTGTTCGTGGTTAGGAGCTCAAGAAAGCAAGCCAAGTTCGTGGTGTCCTGGTAAGAGGACCAGTGTTGCTTTCCTATTTCGAGTTTGGGAGCAAATCTCTGCAGGTAGCACAGCCAGAAGTGCAGGAGTTCACTGTTTCAGATTGAGACGCCCTTCGCGGTGTGGCGAGAGCGCAGTATATGCTGCGAGATTGGGCGAAGCCCTCAGTGAGTTTATTTTTCTGATTTGAGGCCGTTTCGGGGCCCGTTTTGAAGGCGGAAGTTCTTCGCAGGCACTCAGAAAAAGGCCCTATTTTTTGCTGTGCAGTTATGTACTGGCTGTCTATCAGTATTTCGGACTCCATGATTGTGCATATTCAGGATGCAAATACACCAAAGGAGGCATGGGATACTTTGGCAAAAATGTATAGCACAAATACGCAAGCCAGGAAAATGCAACTCAAACAGGAGTTACACAATGTGCAGAGAGAAAATTTGAGCATAAATGACTACCACATGTAAGTGAAGAAAATTGCAGATGCACTTGCTTCCATTGGGTCGCCAGTGGATGATGATGATTTGGTTTCTGTGACCTTGAATGGTCTAGGAAAGGATTATGCACAGTTCTGGACATCCATTGCCGTCCGTGAAAACTTTCCTGATTTTGAGGAGTTGATTGCTCTTCTAATTTCTGAAGAGCAGAGAAATGGGGGTGCATCTTCTTCAGTAGGAACTTCAAAAGAAACTGTCTTCTACTCAAATGCTGGCAGAGGTAGAGGCAGAGGTAGAGGAGGCCGATCTGCAGGCCGTGGTAGAAATCAGAATATGCAAAAAACGCAAGAAAACCAGTCCTATGCAGGAGGACGTGGTAACTCTAGAGGCAGGGGGAGCCAAAGAGGCCGTGGTGGATGGCAGAGAAGCCAAAATGCAAACAGCAATGTTGAATGCTACTATTGTGGCAAAATGGGTCATATGGCTAAAGACTGCTACAAAAAGCAGAATGACATTATGAGTGGAAAATTGCAGCAAGGCAATTATGCATCCTCTAGTAGACAGGGCGATGACAGAAATGAGCATTTGTTTATGGTGCAGCATATGACAAATTCTGTAACAAGTGCAGAAGAAAGCAATGATGTGTGGTATGTTGACTCGGGTGCGTCAAACAACATGACAGGTCACGCTGAATGGATGCAGGATGCAAGAAAAATGGAAAAACCAGGATTTGTGGAGACTGGTGATGATACTGCACATCCTATTGTGCAGATTGGCAAAATTCCTTTGTCTATGCAGGATGGGAAAAAGAAATACTTGTCTGATGTATTTCATGTCCCGAACATCACCAAGAACCTGGTTTCTGTTGGTCAAATGGTTGAGCAGGGCTTGCAGGTTAGATTTAATCCTCATGGATGCTTTGTTGAGGATATGAAAAATAACGGTCGCTTGATAGCAAAAGGAAAGAAGAAGGGCAGGATGTTTACGTTGGATGCAGACATGCCTGAATTGAGTGCAGCAATGTTTGCACATGGGACCGGTGTAGTTGCAGATATTGATATATGGCACAAACGCATTGGTCATGTTAATATACAGCGACTAAAATCAATGCAAGCCCAAAATATTGTTGCAGGATTGCCTAAATTCAAGGTTGCAGAAATGCACAAGGTTTGTGAAGCATGTCAATTTGGGAAACAGGCAAGGAAACCTTTTCCTAGGCATGTTCAAGAGAGTAAAAAGCCATTGGAATTAATCCACTCTGATGTGTGGACTACAAAAGCTGCATCTATTGGAGGCTGTCACTATTTTGTCACATTTATTGATGACTTCAGCAGAAAACTGTGGGTGTATTTTATGAAAAAGAAAAGTGAAGTGTTTGGACACTTCAAAGCTTTCAAAGCTATGGTTGAAAAAGAAATAGGCCTGCAAATAAAATGCCTAAGGTCAGATGGAGGGGGAGAGTACCTCTCAAATGAGTTTGCAAGGTTCTTGCAGGAGCATGGTATAAAGCAGCAATATTCATGCAGTCATACCCCACAACAAAATGGAATTGCAGAAAGAAAAAACAGGCATATTGGAGAGGTATCTCGGGCTATGCTAAATGAAAAAGATCTACCAGATTATTATTGGGCTGAAGCAGTTGCTACAGCAGTCTATATAATGAACAGGACTCCCACTGCAGCAATACATGGCATGACGCCAGAGGAGATGTATACTGGTAGGAAACCAGATATTTCTCATTTGAAGATTTTTGGTTGCATTGCTTATGTCCATGTGCCAGATGAGTTGAGGTCCAAGTTGGATCCAAAATCTGAGAAGTGCGTCTTTTATTGGTTATTCTCTGCAGCAGAAAGGGTATAGATGCTATAATCCTTCTACACGTAAGTTCACAGTGAGCAGAGATGTTGTTTTTGATGAGATGAGCAGCTGGTATAAACCAGTAAATGTGATGATTGATGTAGATGCACAAAATGGTAATGCTGCACAGAATGCACAGCAGCAATCACAAAATATCAGTGGACCTGGAGTGTCCTCTACCAGTGGTTCACATACTTCGCCATGGACAGGCAGATTGAGATCAGGAGAATCCCCTCAAAGCAATGCAGATAGTGGTACGCAGGTATAACAAAAAGGAAAAGAGAAGGTAGATCAGCCCATGTTTGATGTGAATGCAGGTCACTCTTATGTGGATGGTGAATCCAGTGGCTCAGAACAGAGCATTGATGATGAGTTGGGTATTCCTTCTGTTGTTACACCTGGAGTAAGGAAGACCAGGGATGTTTTGAGAGCACCTGGAAGTGAGCCTATTTTGCGCAGGTCTACCAGGGTTAGGTATCCTGTGGATAGGCTGAAATATGATGGATTTACAGCCATTCACTATGCCTATATGGTCAAAGTGATACAGGAACTAGAACCCACTTCTTTTGAGCAAGCCATGGGAAATGAAAAATGGGAGAAAGCCATGGATGAAGAAATGGATGCCTTGGATGCTAATGCTACATGGGAATTGGTGCCTTTGCCTAAAGGCAAGAATGCAATTGGTTGTAAGTGGGTTTATAAGATCAAGCACAATGCAGATGGTTCTGTGAATAGATACAAGGCAAGATTAGTTGTCAAGGGGTATGCACAGACATATGGCATTGATTATGAAGAAACTTTCAGCCCGGTTGCAAGGATGGCAACTGTAAGAGCAGCCATTGCTATGGCTGCATCAAAGGGATGGTCTTTACATCAGATGGATGTAAAGAATGCCTTCTTGCATGGTGATTTGCAAGAAGAGGTCTTTATGGAGCAGCCAGCAAGTTATGTTCATGCTATTCATCCTGAGTTTGTTTGCAGGTTGAAGAAAGCCTTGTATGGCTTGAAGCAAGCACCTAGAGCATGGTCTGACAAGATAGGACAGTATCTTGTCACTATTGGCTTTCAGATTTCCAAGGCAGATTTCTCACTCTATGTGAGAAAAACAGAGAAAGGGATTATGCTGCTGGTCATTTATGTTGATGATTTGATCATCACAGGTGATAGTGATGAAGATATCCTTCATGTGAAAATGCTATTGAGGTAGAAGTTTGAGATGAAGGATTTGGGAGAGCTGCGCTATTTCTTGGGCATTGAGGTGATTAGATCACCAAGTGGGATACAGCTCTTGCAGAGGCAGTATGGATTGGACATGCTGTCCAAATATGGGATGACAGGCTGTAAGCCTATTTTAGTTCCTTTGGAGCAGAATGTGAAGCTGAGCACAGATGCAGGTGAGCTTCTGGAAGACCCTACTATGTACAGATGCATAGTAGGAAGTTTGATTTACATGACTATTACCAGGCCAGATTTGAGCTATGCTGTTGGGTTGGTAAGTCAGTTTATGCAGGCTCCAAGGAAACCGCATTTGGATGCGGCTAGACGCATACTCAGGTATGTGAAGTCCACATTGCAGTATGGACTATTTTATGAGGCTGGGGTTCAGATACAGTTGCATGGATACACTGATGCTGATTGGGTTGGTAGCATTTCTGACAGACGATCTACCAGTGGATATGTGTTCTCTTTTGGGAGTGTTGCAGTCACTTGGAGCAGCAAGAAACAGCCTACAGTTGCCTTGTCGAGCACAGAGGCTGAGTACAGGGGTGCAGCAATGGCTGCATGTGAGGTAGCTTGGTTGCATAAGCTACTCTATGATATGCATCAGTCTACAAATGGGCCAGTTGTCATTTATTGTGACAACATGAGTAGTATACATTTGGCAAAGAACCCAGTCTTTCATGCCAGAACAAAGCACATTGAGGTGCATTATCACTATGTGCGGGAGAAGGTTTTACTAGGTCTCATTGATCTAGTTTATGTCAGCACAGAGGATCAGGTAGCTGACATCTTCACGAAAGCATTGGGCGCAGAGAAGCTGTGCAAGTTCAGAGACCTGCTTGGTGTGCAGGAATTGGGATTGAGCTCGAGGGGGAGTGTTGAGATATCGAGCTCCACTCGCGATATGCCAGGGTGACTGTTGTGCATTTATGTCACCGACCTGTTAGCTGGAGATGCGATTGGTACACCGCCCACGAATAATAGCTGGATGATAGCTATCCTTATCTACTCTAGTTTGTGGCTCAGTTAGTATGTCACCTTAGTTAGTTGAGTTTGGTTTGAGACCCACATTTAGGGTTCTTCTATTTCTTTGTACTAGAGTTCTTTTGGCTTTCACAACTAAGAAGAGGAAAACTGTTTTCAGCCTCCACCTTTGTGTGTATTCCCCCATTGTGATTGTGAGAAAGCCTCAACTGAGACTCCTTCCCTCTCTCCCACAATCTTCACAGATACTTCTTGACTTCTACAGTCTACTACAATTGCTTTCACAGATTTTGAAGCTTCTTCTGTAAAAGGAAAAGCATTTATCCTTGTTCGAAAGCTTTGTGATGGAAATGGAGAGTGTGTTATGCTTCATGACGAGAATGGTGTTTTGTTGCTACAAAAGGTTGCTCAAAACGGTGTGTGCATGCTTGAGAAGAATGAAATAGTTTTTGTCTTCAATTTGATTTCTTCTACCATCAGGATTCACCAGTGTATGGATGTGTCACAGTAAGAGGTTGTGTTTGAAGTGCCATTTGCAATGAGAGGAGATGGGAGGGAATATACCTTGGACATTCAATTCGGGAAGAAGTTCATTGTGACTGGGGATAGATTGCCTTCAATAGAAAGAGACAAAGATAAGCCATTCCACAGTGTCATTGACTTGTTACATAAATTGCCACCTTCTAATTCTCTTTTTATTTCTTTCCAAATGGTCTCTTCAATTAAATTTGTCAAGGAGCTACCTAAGTCGTATGATGGAAATATTCTGTTTGAGCTGCCTCCAACATTCCAGGAGCAAAAGACAGTAGGATTGGAAAACAAGTTTGATGGTCATGTCTAGAGTGAGGATGTTACAACAAATATTGCTAGCTTCAATGGGATAGTTAGATTGAGAAAATCTGCAGGGTCGATTGCAATGTGATAGTAAGATGTGTCCTTTCTTTCTGAGATCAGGTGTTAGAAATGAGAGTCATTGTAAGGGACGATTAATAAAGATTCCAGAGATCCACCACACAGGTGGTACTCTCAAATGCTATCATTGCAAGACTAGTCCACTTTGCATTGCCAGCTGTCCTTGCAAATTGTACATATGTCTTCCAAGAGACACCATGGAGCATCCAGTGAGTAGATGTGAGATTCACATTGGTTTTCATATGCATTTGGTGGTAGAGGGATCATCTAGGAGTGAGTTGGATGAGTTGAAAGGAAAGGTTTCTAAAATGGTGGAAAGTAAGCATCCTTCTAGGCCTAAGGCTTTGCAAAAGATGGTGGCGGAAGAGATGGTGTTGGAAGCTATCATTCAAAACAATGATCGATCCAATGCTTTGACTGATACTGAAATGGATTTGTTGCTAAAAAAGATGGAGCCTTTGCTTGACAATCCAAACACACAAGAAACTCTGCAATTGACTGTAAGGATCTTCATCATCTATGCCTTTAAAATTTTGGAACTTTACTTTGATATTGGAGCTAGACTTGAACTTCTCTGCCCAAAACTTGAGTAGGTGTGTCTATTGCTTAGAAGAATTGACTTGCTCACTTCCCACCCATCACCTTCCTGATTGTGAGGATGTTGTAGACCCTTGACTTGGTTGATATTGTCCTCAAGACTCCAAGGTGCAACCGGATGTATACCTATGGCCGAGTAGATTCTCTTTATCTAGTGCGAGGAACTCAAGAAAATTGCCTTGGTTGCTCTTCATTGACCCTTGGCCTATGGTGTTGTCTCTCTCCATCAAAATCACGCTTGTCTTCATGACGATGGATTCTTTGTCCAGCTATCATAGCTGATCTTCTGGATTCATCCCTTTTTGGACATTCTCTTTCAAGTACAATAGCTGACTAATGTTGAAGACGTTCTCGTCGCTCTTTGAGTTGGTCTTCACGTTCATTTTGTTATTCCATCGAGGAGATGACCATCCATTCAAAATCCATTCTTTTCATGGATGAGTGCTCGGATTCCATTTGCCATGATGGGCCTTCACCCACAAATCTTCTGGGATGCCTCTACCCAACACCATTGTTCTGATCTTTTGGCTCTGCATAGTGGTCAACTTACGTGCTTGGGGTAGTGTGGCTGAGTGTCTCTTCTCATGCTCATCATTCCTATTGGATAGTTGCCCCTGCCAGCCTCCTTTGGGGATTGAAACTCTAGTTCTGAGACTACTCCAACTTGTATAGTTGGATATAGCCATTGCCACTGGTTTAGATATTCTTCATGTCTAGCCGCAGATCTTCTTCTTCTCTCCAAGCCTTTGTCAACCATTTCTTAATTCAAAAAGCAATCGCAGAACAATCCAATTACTTTTTGTGCTCCACACCTCGATCTTCAAGGACTCTATCAGTTGTTGCCATTGACTTGGATTTGCTTGAATAAACTTCCTATAGTCACCCATGATTCCCAGCATTGGTTTGGCTTTGTCACAAGTAATCATGAACTCTCATTTTCACCACTAACACTAAAAGCTTATTGACTCGATTCTCTAAATTTCCTACCCTAATAGCTTGTCAACTCGCAATTCCCTTGAACTTTCCCTTGCAGAATTGCCAAAATGTTGACACTCGTGTTCACTCACCCTACTAACTTGGAACTCTCGGGTTAGTTCTTAACCTAGTTCTATACCTCATGAAGATGATCACACTTGTAACCCCAAGGTAGGGGTGCAAAGACGTGCCAAAATGTTGACACTCGTGTTCACTCACCCTACTAACTTGGAACTCTCGGGTTAGTTCTTAACCTAGTTCTATACCTCATGAAGATGATCACACTTGTAACCCCAAGGTAGGGGTGCCAAAAATTAACACTTGGAGGTCGGGGTTAGCTAACGAGATAGAACCATGTGGTGATGATATAATATTGAGTTATCATCCACACTAACACTTAGTAAACCACACAATAAGTGGAAAACCAAGAAGAGAGACTTTTGCTCATTCATCCAATCAGAATCACTATTTACTATGAAGCCACCTCATCTTGCAATGAACACTCCCTAACCTATCAACTCAGGTCGGAGGAAGAGAACTTGGCACAGTGCTCTCTTGTTTTTTCCCCGCCTATTAAGTTAACTTCTACCTAAGAACTGCCTTTCATTTTAGCACGCGCTTGGTGTGCTCATTGCTACTCACCTATAGGTCGATACCTTGAAATCATCAGTACCCACTACTGCAAAACGATGCTCAGCTGCTGATCCTGCTATCTGTGCTCAATGCTCGGTGACAGCATACCATTTGGTTTGACCCATGATCAACAATATCATATAGTATTTGCCCTTGATTTGATTGAGGTGGTCGATTTCTAATAATACATATTTCTTGTTGAATTTGTGGTGTATGAATCTAAGATTGTAGCCTTCAACTCATCCCATGTCTCAAAGTTTCCATTGGGATACCAGCTGTACCATTCGATGGCTTTGTTGACAAAAGTGGTAGGGTATAGCTAAAATTTCACTAGTATCTTTGGTCCCCTTGCTTCATCGTCTCTCTAGTGAGGGCTTGCTACTGGACTTATCAGTGAGGTGTCTTCATCTAGGGAAAGCAGACCTCTGGCCAGATTGACATATGCTTAGAAAGGCAAAGCAATTCAAGTGGAAACCACCAACTATGCTCTTATGCTTGCTCTTCTTGATTTGATCTTCTCCTTGCTGATGATGATGAGGATCCACTCATTTTTCCTTGCCAAAGCTCACCCAAATTTGTTGGGGATGGGGCTTGTCAACCCTTTTGACCACTTCCTTCTTCATCTCTTTGTTTGACATCGATAGTGACAAACTCTTTTGACCACTTCCTTCTTTGTCTCTTTGTTTGACATTGGCAATGCCAAACTCATCAGCCTACTCACTTCCCTTGATCAAGGATTTAGGTTCTTCAACAATCTTCTCAAGCCTTCTTGTATTTACTTCAAGTCTAGCAATCCACTTCTCTCTTTATCGTGGGTATCTGATTTGATGTCTTGTTCTCATGTCCTTTTGCTCCTTCATCGTTCACTATAAGCTATTTCATTTACACTCCATTGGCTTCTCCAATGCTACAAAATTTTATTTCCCCAATAGGATCATCAATTGTTGATGCTGAATTATAGTGATGGTGGTATTGATTTGTCAATTCATCGCATGTCCCTTTGTTCATGCAAGTATGCAATGTGATTGGCTTTGCTAGATGGCCATAAGGGTGATTGACTTTGCTAGATGGCCGTAAGGGTGTCACCCTCCTCAAGTGAATGTGAATTGGGGTGAAGCAGCATGGGGGCAAGTGGGAAACAAACAACTCATGAATTACTGAAAGAGAGAGAGAGAGAGAGAGAGAGAGAGAGAGAGAGAGAGAGAGAGAGAGAGAGAGAGAGAGAGAGAGGTTACAATGCTTGAAAGAAAGTGCTTTTCCACTACTTAGCCCAAATGTCTCAAATACAAAACAACTCTTTGTTGTATTTCACACACATGAGTTGCCTATGTTGCAAGAAAAACCCTAACTTCTAGGACTCTAGAACCTTATATACAAGACTCTATACTAAAATTCACGGTGGGTAAAACACACAACTTTACAACATTTCACATCTCCCTTGTCAATCCTTGCTATGCCAATTTCCAAATCCATCCTTTGGCACGTAGCTCTACTTGCTTTGTCCTTTATGTTGTGATCTCTCCTTTGATCCAAGTTAAATCCCCAAAACATTAGTTTCAGGGTTCAACAAAGATAATATGTGAGTCAATCAACATTAATAATCATGGATAGCAATATGAAAAATATTAACTTTCATAAAAAACAAATATTTTTTTGGCCAATGCAAATCACACCAATGTATGTGTGCAACCAAAATCAATATGCATTGTCAAATTTCAATGTCATGAATGGAAGTTACACAAAGCAAATACAAAAGTAAAAAAACCATACAAAGATATCAATAAAAAAGATGATCAAAGCCTAGATGATCTAACATGGTTCAAGATAGAGTGTCTTCCTTAGAAAAAATTCTTGAAATGTGCTTTAAAATAACCTTAACAAATCCCTTTGGAGATGTTCATAAGGATTTTAAAACTTTGAACTTGAGGTGTTTGAAATGACATCGAAACTTTTACAACAAGCCTTGAAATTTTTGAATTCAAAATAGGGTTAGAAGTAGTAGGTCACTTGGAAGCCTTGGGGTCATAGATTTTTTTCCATTGATAGAGTTTCAAATTTTTCTTGAGATCCTTCAAGAAGCTTGAGCATAGTTTAAGTTAACAAGTCGAAAAGTGATCAAGAAGATGTAAAACTTCATTTGAATAGTTAGAATAGAATTTTGGCTAAGGGTAAAAGGAATCTCATTTACTATGTATGAAAAGAGGATACCATTATAGGATAATTCTCATGGATGACCTCCCACATGTTCAAATATGGTGAAGATGGAGAAGCCACCACATATGTGTTATGTGTTATGTTTCCCAATGCTTGTGTTGCTGCATTGTTGCTACAAGTTGATTGTCATTCGCAAATTCATAGACAATGCGAATCCCAAGAGTGGCAAAAGAAAGTTGCCAATGTTTTCCATTCACTATGGTTCATCATAATGAGAAAATGATGCTCATGGGGCATTAGTGCATGTGGCAAGTTCAAGGTGGGAAACAACCTTTATAATGGCTATAGCACTTGACCAAGAACCCTTTAAGGGAGTGTGAATCAATGAGTGATTTTGTTAACGAAAAATTCATCATCCTAGAGTGGCCAAAGGAGAAAGTACATCTCTCAAAAAAATATTCCCTCTATCTTCTCCACGATGGAACAATTTTATAAGGATCACATAAGGCTCTCTTCACACTTGACACCACATGTCCTTGTCTACTTCTTTGTCTACATGTCCCTGCATGCTTTTCTTGTTTCCTTTCTAAAAAAATTACAAAGCGCTCGCACAAGTTTCAAAACTTTATGCTTTCACAAAATCATATGCTTTCCAAACACACCCTATGGTGAGTATAGCTTAGCAGTTGCACATTTCTACTATTTGGGTTTATAATACTTTGTTGTGCTTTCTATTGCATTTTTGTGGGCTATGTTAGCAATTTTGGTTTCATTTTTAAAAAGTGTAATCTATTTGGTGTACGTTGAATTTTCATTCTTGAATAGTTTAATCTATCTGTGCATGTAGTAGAGGTTGAACTTTCAAACCTAATTGTTAGGTTTTCCGACCATATGATGCAAGTTTAGGAATTTTTGGTTTCCACGGAACTTTTATGTGGTTTTCCCAATATTATCTTCAATGAGCGAGTCTCTTAAAGCAAAATCACAACTCTTTAGTCTCATTTTAGACAATTGCAAGTTGGAATAATGAGATTTTACAAAGTCAAATTATTGTAGGTGTCAACTATCTCAACTAAGTAGACCCACATTAACTAGGGTCTAAGTTTATACAAGGGTGGGCAAACTAGTTTCCAGAAAGTAAAAATCAAGAGACTTTTAACTCAATGATGTTCAAGTCTACCCCTCTTGCTAACCAAGTCTTATGCTAGTTGCTTTCAATACCTCCCAATACTCTAACACTCAACCTTACAACCTCTTTTTATCTTCATGCTAAGGGGAAAAGGCACCCATCTAAGGTAAATAGACACTCAACCTTACAAGCTTTATCCATATTCATGCTAAGGTGAAAAGGAACTCATCCACAATGACTTTGATACTCTTAAGGAAATATTGAATGTTACTCTAAAGTCTCCTAGAAGCACCCCATTAGCCTTACCAATTGAAAGATTGGGAACTACAAAGTTATGGGTGACTATGCAAATGTGCCTTTTACATTAGTTGATGATTTCTAGATTTATCAGGTGTGCCTTTTTTAGGATTGACAACAAAGAAACATTTTAGACGCTAGACATGTGGTCATAATTTGGATACAAATTTCATGAAATATCTATGTTGTGTATGTAAATTACAAAAAATAATTATACAAAGGGACCATCCTTATCAGCAAAGGTAGTTCTTTAATGGATGAGTTCCAGCACAGAAACCCAATTTGAATTAGTTTGCATGCATGGCATGTAAGGTGGAGCCTCTAAAGAAAAGGATGTGTATGCCAACACAAATATCTAAAACTCCAACATGATCACAAAGAACAAATCATTGAGACAATTATAAGAAAGAAAAGAAATAAGACAATTGTGACTTTGATTAGGATATCTGTGACGTGAGACTCTTGATAGATATATTCACAACCCTTTCTCGTGACATTTTCAATTTGTAAATAAGAGGTCATTCTAGCACTCTAGAGCATCATGAAGCCCTTTTAGACTACAGTGCTTCAATGGGACATTACTCCAATGTCAATTAAGTAGATGCCTTGACTGTGAAGCATGCGTTGTTGAATGATGGAAATACACATGATCATACATTTTCTCAGGTCCATCTAGTGCTGCACAAGGTAGTAATGGATATCTTTTAGTCTTTTTTATTTTTTTTCCAAGACTATAGAACTTAAATTATCACAAATGAAACAATTGCTCCATCTTTCTTTTTGTTGCCAAGACTATGAAACTTACCAAAAAAACACTTAGCAAATATTAATGTACCTAGCTTCTATTATAAGACAATGATAGAGACAATATCACAATGACCTACTCCATCATATACCAAGCCACACAATGAGTATTCTACATAAATGTGTGTCTTGATACCGCCTTCCATTTGGGATCACCTTCCTAATTTTCATTACAATAGCCAAATGAGTTGTGGCTTTGAGATATCCTTTCTTTAAGGTATGACATTTTAATATGGTTTCTTGCCCCACTAAGGTTTTTAAAAATACTCTATTGCAATGGTATGCATATTGTTTCAACATAAATAGCCTAAATTTTTTACTGCATAGCATACATTGCTTTATGTTGCTATTATGAATATATTAGCTATAAAATGGAAGTTGAAAAAGATTCTCTAAATCTTAAGCATATTATTACCAACTCAATGGCCATGCTAACTAGAATGGCATCCAACTTATTGGAAAGTTCAAGCATAGAATCAATGTACTTTATTTGATAAGATAAGCAAAGACTTATCATTGTTTTGAGATTTAAGAAAGGCTTGTTGAATTTTTCGCAAGGCTTTTAGTGTTCTACATCCCACTAGATTGTATCCCTATCATATCGATTTAGATGGGAGAGGCAACTAAATATGAGCAAATGTAACCACTCAAGACATGACTACTCCCTCCTATTTGACTGAGATTAAGTCAATCTTCTTATGGTTAAACTTCTCTAATGTGGTCCAAAATGAAACCAATATAGTTTAACTTCTCTAAGTAGTATAGTTCCAAATCGCAACAATGGATTTTTGGACACTTCACACATTATAACTTTTGACTACCACACCTTGCTTGTATGCACGCAAGGGGGGGGGGACACGCATGCGCACAAGTTTTTTCTTTGCCAACAGCCAATAGTCCATACCAAAATTCAAGTGGCTTACTATAATATAAGAAACAATGCATCTCATGATGTTCATGTAAGAAGAACCATGTTTTCTTCATCCAAACTTCTTGCTATATGATGAGTTGGTCTACACTCCAATTATAAGTGATGTCATCAAGCATCTAAAAGGGCTCATCTCAAGTCCATTTTGCAACATGTCAACCAAGAATATCTTGGTATACTTAAATTAAAAATTAGGGCAAGTGTGCAAAGAGTATTCAAAAGGAAAAAGGTTATATGTTTGAGGCAGCCACACAACTACATGTTCAGCTAGCATTGAGGACTACAAACAATGGGGGTCATCACTACATCCGAGCCTATTGAATGGTAAGGTATTGACAACAACAGAAGGGGGATAAACATGTAGAAAAGATGAGATATGAAAAGTGAAGAATATGGTTACATGGTCTACCAAATTTGTGGGCCTAATGAGATTTACACTAAAAGACATCAATAGTTGTCCTAGCAGATGATCAATTAGTCTGGATTTTTGTATTTTTCTTCTTCTATTTATTCTTTCTTTCCCCTTAAATAAATCATCAGTAATCAGACAACCTTAGGTAATAGGAGTCTCTAATGTTGGCTTGGTGGTCTTGCCATTGCTTCACTTAAGTTACTACCAAATACTCTCATAAAAGTTACCTTCCGAAACCAACACAACCTTTCGAGCGAGCCAGAGATGATGTGTGAATATTGTCAATTGGTGTGTATGAAGAAATAAGATTTCGTTAGCCAAAATGAGGAGGAACTACTGAACATCTTGTTTAGTAGCAACTATAAGGACTTTTGGCAAATATTTTTTGAGTGACGGTCCCCTTCACACCTGACAGGTTTGGCATGATTATGCACACACACTATACGAGATTCCACACATCTGCTACTCCTGACCTCTCTCACACACACCTCGCTCCACCTCCTCCACACTCTTCACTAAGGGGGGTGTTAAGGATGTTGTGATGAAGCTTCATAATGGCCGAGCGAAAGAACGTGAGGGACTATGCACAGAATTGATTGCATACGGGATTTAACATCCTAGCCTCGATCCTAGCAAAGCTCTTTAATGAAGTTGTTTGGGTTTGTGTCCCATGCACTTGGACTCATAATACCATTTCACCCATTCGAAAGGCAGGGGGTCCTACGAGTAGGAGAACTACAGGACCATTATGATCGAGCATGTCATGTCCAAGATTTATGTATCAGGGCTTGATTTTGATGTCAATCGATTCGCAGAGATGCAGGGGCTTAAGACAGAGGGGTAGATAGAGTTCCAATGGGATCACGTGACCATGGATCACATTCTCACAATCAGGTGTATCATTGAGAAGGAGAGAAGCAGAGGGCATATTGCTGCTTTGTGGGTTTCCACAAAGCTTTTGATACAATATCGATAGCCCGCCTCATCAGACGTCTGCAGGTTTTGGGTTATGACCAGAATATTGTTTGGGTTGTCATGGTACTTTATGAGCGAGTCGAATGATTTGAAGGTCAATCTTGGTAAGACCAAGGTCATGATCTTCAATACATCTCAGAGAGCCATACATAGAGAGCAGTTCACCTTCGATGGATCACCGGTTGTCTCCTCTTACACACACTTAAACCTTTTTTCGACCCTATTTTTATGATGAGGCCCACAATGCAGGCCCATCTGAGCAAAGGATATGCTTTGCTAGCCAGGCTAGAGAGGCAATGCTTTCACTCACACTTCTAGGACCCTCGGACTAAGGCCCTCCTGTTTGACTCCTTGGTTTGACCAAGGGGGATGCATGGCAACCCTTGTTTGGGGCCGGATCTCTCAGATGCAAAGTGGGCACGTGTGGAGCGCCTACACGTTCTCATGCTATCACGGATGATACACAGTAAGCCGTCAGTTCCTCATCAAGTCATCCAAGTTGAGTTTGGGTCATCTCTATTGTAGGTTGATGTAGCATTCTAGGTCATCACTTATCTACATCGGGTCAAGGGATACGAGGACTACACTTTTGGATGTCGCAAACTATTGTGGCTAGCATTATCCTCATCTATGGTCCTGGCAGCTACTACAGGTGACGAGAGATGCTGGTATGCACACATCGGCAGGTGCTTTGAGCAACTAGGGCTTCTCATGGATAGACTTTTTTTCTTGTAGTGCAGCATTGGTATGCCATTTCTCCCACTCATGTATCACGAGGTTAACAATCTCATACGAGAAGATTGGAACCGAGTGAAGTCTCAATGAAGCTCGGCTTCTATAGAGATCATTGCCTATTTGTTTCAGAGGGTGGATTTATTGACCCTCCCAGATATACGTGGATTCGCCTACCCCATTCACTCAGGATCTCTATTAAGCAGTTCCGAATCTCTTCATATAGACTCCGCATTGAGAGTGATAGGGCAAAGAGATTACCCAAGGAGAGACACATATGCACCTTTTGTGACCTATAAGAGATTTGAGTCACAACAGCATTTCATTTTCTGATGCCCAATGCACTATGAGATTCAAGGGCGCTTCTATTGTCTCTTCAAAGATAGCTCAAGACTATTATCTCGCTTCCTCTCTCTTCTAGACCAGAGATGCTTAGCTGCTTTCATTCACGACACCAAGAGTGCCTACTTACATCATAGAGACAGGAGCAGAGACTATGATCACTAAGTTTTTCCATCCAAGCCATACCGACTCACCCCACGAGCCCCTAGCACAATCATGAACCAAAGCCGACAACGCAATAGATTCAACAAAGGACAAACGCACGAGTACACTTGGGGGCATCCCCTCCTTGTTCAGAGTTGGAGTGCGATTGACAGGGATCACCATAGCCCTTGTAACACACAAAGCCATGGCCAAGAGATAGCACATGATCGCGTCCACAAGCAACCGACAACATTCTATCTCTAACTTCATGCTACAACTCCCCCTCACCATTATGACAAAGGAAGGAAGGGGAGGCCATAGCCACAATATTGGATCGAATTTCACTTTGTACTCTAATAACATATTATATGATATGATGATGTAGATGATCATTAGGTCTTCATGCTTATGATGGTATCATTGATGTTATTATGGCTATGTAGCAAGTAGCATTCAGCATGGGTGTTGATGCTCCTTTAGTAGCTCCACCCTTAGCTTGTTTGTATCAAGTTTCTCATGGTCTCATACACCATCGCTCTTCCGTAAACTTTAATAAACTCACACACACAAACATGCACCTCAAGTGTTGACATGGTGACCTCCAAGCCATACCTTGTGATTGCTGCAATCCAGTTACAACACATGGTGACCTCCAAGCCATACTTTGAAATTTTTGCAATAAGGTTGCATGCATGTGTATGAGTGTGCGCGCGCGGCTATGTTTGTATGAGTGAGGTTTTTATCAATGCTTTTAGTTATGAGTAGTAGCTGTCCCACTCTGTTTGTATGAGTGAGGTTCTTATCAATGCTTTTAGTTATGAGTAGTAGCTGTCCCAAAGTGTGACAGCTATGAATAAATGCTTTCTTAATGCAAAATTCCTTGTACCCAAAAAAAAAAGTGTGCGCCCACACTCGCATGCCACCAAGATGTTGAAATTTTGGAATTCCTATGAATTAATTGTGGGGAAAAGAAGAGGAGTGAAAAGGAAGATGGCAAGGCCATGATTAAACTAAGGGATAAAGGGGGTAGGAAAGGAGTTTCAATTAAAGAATAATGGATGTATGGACATTAAAGAAGTAGCCACGTGAGGTAACATTGGGGAGGGGGGACGGACCACTTATGAAGGGGGCATCGCATAATAGCATGCTGCACATGACTTTTACGTGGTAGTTATTTTACCCAATTCCCTACAGTTATAGGAGTTGAAACCATCGTTTTACCAAAAGGCTGTGTGATAAACAAATAATCAATATTATTAAAACTGTAATAGCAATGCACTAAATGGGTACCCGCTGAACGAATTTCAATATGACCTCACACAAACAGCTCAAGCAAGAGGCTGTTGAATGACTGTCTACACTTACATAATCCAATGATAAGCCGAGACAACTTATAAAATGTTACCTTGTCAGAATATGGTTTAAGTACTATAATGAATTTTGATTTGAACAGCCCAAGCAAGAGGCTGTTGAATGATTGTCTACACTTGAACAATCCAGTGATGAGCTGAGACAAACCAATCATCCACAAAATGTTAACTACTAATAAACGGTTAAGTACCATATTGTTTTTATTATCCCCGAGTGTGATGGTCATTTTTCCAATAGTTAAGAGGTCTTCTCAGTCTTGTCAGGACAAAATTGGAGTCCTGAAATGATCCCAGAATACCGGAGTGACTACAGATACCGTGGCTTTAGAATACAGCCACCAATGGTGACAGCGCGCATATCCAAAGTACAGTATGTGTCCATAGCCAAGGAGAAAATTGAAGGCTCACAGGCTCTCATCTTCTAGTAAGACAATAGAGTGTCTTAATGAAATAGGGGTTAGTATACAATCTCTCATAATTTTTAAAGCATGAAACAGGCATCCATACAGCATGCTTATCGTAACGCTCCTTGAAAATTGAGCCTGAACAAGGAGCATTGATATTTGAACACCAGCAAAGAGTCAATGTGCACAAAACCTCATCAACTGGGCAACAAGATTTTCAAACTAAGTCAGAAGAGTCAAGGCGCCATTATCCCATGGATGGTATATGAAAGAGATTTGGCCCAATCCGCCTTAAAAAGCAATGTTTGAAGAGTGTTCATGATATTATAGTCTGGATCCAACTTACGCTGCCAACCCTGCCATTTCAAAAAAAACA
The DNA here is from genome assembly GCF_047967505.1 of Dipteris shenzhenensis. Taxonomy (NCBI): domain Eukaryota; kingdom Viridiplantae; phylum Streptophyta; class Polypodiopsida; order Gleicheniales; family Dipteridaceae; genus Dipteris; species Dipteris shenzhenensis. Next base: position 38,387,363 of record NC_141628.1, on the reverse strand, counting down.
GAATGTCAATAATAACCAGACAGTTGAGGTCGACATTGAAAATGTATCACTTGAAATGAAGAGAACCAACTACAGTAAAATTGCATGTCAGAGCAAAGCCACAGTATTAACCAGGTGATGGCAGTCCCAGTCCAATTCCACTAAAGCCCATGTCTGATCCCAATAAAAGCAATTCAATTAGAGATTAACATCAAAAGGCCTGCTGGTACCAAACCTGTGAATCCTAACTTTTTGCAATGGTGATTGCTTTAACACCTGGGAGCATCAATTTATATGTATTGTATTACCTGTCTCACCAACTATTGGATGGAGGCAGAATCCCATTAATTATACTTGCAAGCTGACGATAGAATATCAAGGTATAATGGTTAACACATGCATACATTCCTGGTCAGGCAACTCTGCCACTAGAAAGCAAATTTTCACCATGCCAAAGTTCCTACAGTAAACTGTTATGTCCCTTAACAGTACGTTTAGTTTGCCAAGTTTGCCAAGTTCGTGAATAATGATCCTATAAGGTACATTGGAGTATGGAATGCCAGACTAATCTTCAAACTACAAGAGCAAATCAAATCAACATATATACCTTTGTAAGACTAGAATAAGTCCAATCATACAAATTTAAATTTTTTGTTGTTCTAAAGATAAAAAATCTACAAAGAATATAAAAGAGAAAATGAAAGAGAAGAAAAAAGAGGTAAACAAAAACTTTTATGAAAAACAAAAAGAAGACATACTTAGCAAGCAAAGCAACACTTATGCTTATGTTGTCATCAGTGCCCAAGCATAAGCAACTGTACTGGGTTTCTAAAGACCCGCGGAGTCTCTTGGGCAAACCTAATGCTTACTAAAATACGTCAAATAAACAAAAGAGAAAGAAAACAAGAAATAAAGAAGAAAGGAAGCAGGTGACTAAGCAAAAATAAACAAGCAAGTCAAGAAACAAAATCTTCCAAAAACTGGAATCTCTCTCTCTCTCTCTCTCTCTCTCTCTCTCTCTCTTATTTAAAACATAAAAAGCTAAATGGCCCTTTGTACTTATGTATCGTTTCTACAAAGAGGAAAAAATACATTTCTAACTTCGAAAGCACAAGCATACTCAAACAAACTCTCTTTTGAAACTAAAAGAAAAACGGGCTATTCAGCTCCTTGCTTTTTGTTTTCAGCTTATGTTCAATCATTCTAAACATACCTAAGGCCGATACACCATAGATAAAAGACTTCATATCTAAGAATGTGCGAACTTTTTTCATTATTTTCCTTGGATTATACCTCTTGTATAATAGTAAAGTGATCAAATTACTACATTGAGTGATAAAAGACTCCTTAGTTGTACAAAAGCGAGAAAATCTATGGAATTGGGAAGAAATGACTCCGTATTTTGCCAAATCAGAAATGTTTTGAGTCAATGTGAGGCATTTTTATAATGTGTAAACCACTATATTCAGGTTGTTCACGTTTATCATATATATCAACCTCTAATCCTATGGTAGATTGAGAAAGTCTAAGATCACAAGAATCCCCTCTTAAAGTGCAGTTCAATTCACAAGAGTCACGAAAATAGATTCCTTCTAGCGTCTTCGTACATAAAGTCTTGAAAGTTAGGAACATCTGGTACAAATAAATCATCTATAAAACGCCTAACTTAGCTAAGCTTGTGTAAAATGATAGGGCAGGTATTGATAGAAATAAGACGTTGCATAAACTCAAATTCATAAGTGAAAAGATAAAAGTTTGCTAAAAAGACGGCACAATTAGTGCCCATGGGGATTCCTATAATTTGTTGAAACAAAGAATCACCTATTGTGATGTAAAGATTATCTAAAAGAAAATCTATCCAAGAGCAAACATCTTCCCTACTTACTACCTTTGTGTATCTTTTCTTTTTAGAACCTATGCCATGATCTTTATTTTTTAGCCACAAAAAGTCAAAGCATAAGGCTATTTTCTCAACTTATAGCACTTTGCATCTATCTTTGTCAAATCTCAGCTTGAAAACTCCAACCACTAGCTTTTTAATTCTAATCTTCACGTCTTCCAGCTCGATCTTTGTGTAAAGCATGGTAAAATCATAGATTTGAAGGAGAATAGGAGACTCTTTTTCTTGAATGCTTTGAGAGGAATTAAAAAATTTTACAACAGTAATCACTCCTAAGTAGTCATTTAAAATCCAGCTTGAGTGCAAGGGGACATCTGCCTCTTTTAATAAGTCTCTCCAAAGTTCATGGACACTAGGCAACATGGCTTTGAAGCAGTAGCTTAGCCATTTCGAGACATCCGTCAAAGTAGTCTCACAAGCAGCTGCAATAAATCTTGGCTTTTTTGGAGTTTTGTGAAAATTCCAAGCAGCACAAAGAAAAGGTATACTTGGATTGCAAACAAACCCATAAGACTTGCAAAAACTTTGATGTTTTGAGATCAAATTCTTTTGAGAAACTAAGGCAAGGGCGTAAGTTTTGGCAAACGAGTTCACTTCTTTCAAAAGAGATTCTTAGTAAAACTTTTTGCAAATAAAAACAAAGTTATTGGAACGTTTGTCCATATAAGAAATGACAAAATTCTTATGGAATTTTCAAAAAAGAGTTTCATCTTCTTTAGAAAGATGGTTACTTTTCTTTGAGCAATCAACCAAAGGGACTTCTTCTAGTTTCAAAGCAACTTTCTTCTAAATCTTCCCTTTCCATTCTGATAAGATATTTTGAACTCCTAAACATTCTTCTAATTGCAAATCAAATCAAACCCACATCCACTGTATTGGTATGACAAACTGATGAGAAACTTCAAGAGTGGAGCCAAAGACAAAAGCAAGTACAATCCCTGTCTAACCTCTTTTACAAGACTTTAATAAACGTATGATTGAACTCCAAGGAACCAACGTATCTACCAGGATGGTTGTCCCATTCGGAGGCTTGCACCTTCACCACTACTTTTGAGATCCCTAGGTAAACTTAAAAGAGGTTGAAGCCAAACAAGGATGAAGTCTCCAACAATGGACCAGTAGAGCGGAGACCTAGTCGGGACAGAATTTTAGTTACAACTTACATAAAGCAAGTATCCAGCTAAATCCTAATGCTCAACAAGCTCTAAAAATCCAGCTGAAACAGAACAATCTCATAAAATAACTGACCAGCAGCTAGGAAGCATCTCAGCTCCCCAGGAAACTGCTAGGCTGAGTGTCCCTCACCTTCCAGCTCCCTCTACAGCTTGTCACCTCTGCTGTCTTCTTGCCTATTATCCTGCTGCCATTTTCCCGCCTCTGCTCAGTCCACCTCTACTGCCTTCCTCCTGCTGCCATCTCACCTGTTCTTGGCACGACTCTTTCCTTTCAAGACCACCAGTCCATCCATCTTAGTTCATGTTGGCCCCATTCATTCACCCTTCTTGACACCTCATTTTCTTTTGGGCCATTCTAGCTAGATCATGTCATCAAGCAGATTATAGAGGGTTCCCTCTTTGAAGGGGGATGGAGGTGGGTCATCTCCCCCATGCACCCAAGCAGTTACGGACCAAACCCATTCCATCAGTGTAAGGGGGACATCCTCTTTTCTACTCATATCAGGAGAGACGATTGCTCGTTATTCAACCATCTTCTACAAGGGACTCGCCAGATTCACACAATGCTTGCTGTCGCAATATTGTGTCCACTTCATCTCAACAACAGACCAACTACCTAATCAAACCCTTGTAACATGGGACACAAGTTCGTCCTCCTAAGCAATACAGTGGATATCATAATCCAAGACCCATAGTCACTTTAAAACATATCTCTTTCACAATAAAGTACATTTCTTTTAATAAAAATGTTGTGAGATCCTGCTCATGTCAAAATGTTTCCTTATTTAAAAAAACTTGGGCCCGACTTGAACCAACTACCTAATCAAACCCTCACAACATGGGACACATGTTCGTCCTCCTAAACAATACAGTGGATATCATAATCCAAGACCCATAGTCACTTTAAAACATAGTTCTTTCACAATAAAGCACATTTCTTTTAATAAAAATGTTGTGAGATCCTGCTCATGTCAAAATGTTTCCTTATTTAAAAAAACTTGGGCCGGACTTGAACAGTATGCGAAATAGGGGAGAACACAATAGTTGGAAGAATGGATTGTAGGGTCTTAAAACAAAATCCTAAACCTAACCAAAACAAAAATTTTCAGAGTGACGTGTAATCTAATGCTACCATGTCAAAAATACTCAAATTTACTATGCTAAAATGCCCTAGATATCTCAGCTTTGATATCATGTTCTAAAAGGGTCATTTAATGAGCTACCAGATCCTAAATTGTTTACACAATTGTTGGTCCCAGTGACACATGAACCTAGTGGTGACAATCATAAATAATTACAATCAAGAGGACATTATCCAAAATGGTTACAATGATTGAGAAGAAAGAATCTCCCTTATGGTAGTGTCTCTCTGAAGATACATACTCGGACCTGAATATATTCAGAAGTTTCACAGATAAAGTGGTACTTTACATCATATACTTGATCCAGGAATTACACACATGATTCTTGACCAAAGCAATGCAAAATCAGTTATCACAACCAATATCGATAGGACCTTTCTGTGATCACCCACTAACCTCTGAAACCATATAGCTTCGCACTCTGCGCTGACGTTATGCCCATGAGATGATCCCACTGCTGATTGAAGAATTGTAACCTATGATTGCCTTCTTGTACTTACCATCTGCTTCTCGCTTGGTTCTTGACACTTGATTTCAGCCCTGCTTCTTGCTTGGTTGTTGACATTTGCGCCTGTGCAGGATTTGCAACTTGACCAGCTCTTTGCGTATTGCTCAAGCGACGCCAGTGTGCCAACGTAGTGCTCGTCTGTACAAGTTTGGAGAATCATCAACAAATTCTCTGTACAGCCTTCCTTTTAACCGTGCATCTATACCGCAACTCTTCCATACAACTACCGTAATTGTTGTATATTTGAGGTATTTTTTTAATGTGTACCATCCTACGCCAAACTGCACCAAGGCAACCGTACGTCTCATGTTGCTTGAAAGGAGCATTTTCAAAGGACAATAAGCTTAGTGGGCTCAAGTCCCATGATTGGCACAAGGTCTTACAGGTATTCTAAGCTGTAGAATTAGTGTACCGATAATCGTGATGCGTTAGCGTAATTATGGTTATGTTAGATTGCAGAATATTTCCAGATTTGCAGGCTATTTTGTCACATTTGACTAGATAGCAGTGACATTTGGGTCCATTAATCTGACACTGGGGTTCTCAGTGACATTGACAAGAAATAGCAGCAGATTTGGTCAATTTGCAGTTTTGTAGCTTAGAATTTGGGGCTTTTGCCACATTTGATGTCAATTTCAATGGCATTTGCATTAGGAAAAAAAGGAGCTCATTTTGGGGCCTTTTAGTCCAAAAGGAAAATAGCCCTCCACCAATCAAAGGAGGGCCAACGTAACATTGGAAAAAATCAGAAAAAGGAAAGGAAAAGAAATACCGTCGAGTTTGCATTCAACAAGGATACTTGAGCTACTTTATTATATCGGACATACGGTGCAGAATTTGGTATTTCTGACATCACTGGCACATCCGGAGCGGGCCAAAACCCTCGGAAAGACTTTTGAAACGTTGAAAACGGACCTGGTCCAACCCATCAAATCGCTTTAATTTGTACAGGTGGCTTTCCAAGCCTTTTTAGCCTTCTTCGGCCCTCCAAGGCCGGTCCAACCTGTCAAATCGCTTTCATTTGTACATGTGGCTTTTCGAGCCTTTCCCGGCCCTACAGGGGCCATTTCAACAAACTATTCGGGGGTTTCGGCCCGCTCCGGACGTGCCGGTGATGTCAAAAATACCAAATTCTGCACCGTACGTCAATGGGACTATGTCATATTTTATTGTTTTAGAAGAAAGAAAAATGAAGAAATCGTGAATTTCTCTCAAGGCCCCAAAATGAGTTCCCTTTTTCCCTAATGCTTGGTGCATCTCAATTTGGGATATTCTTGCATTTTACCTTTGATTTGGGCTGGTCATTTGCAAAACAGCTATTTGTAGGGGGAGTCCTTTGATTGGACAAACACTTTCTTGCAAGTCATTTTTTGGGACAGCTTGTACATTTTGCTCAGTGTTTGAGCAGCCATCTTGGCATTGACACTTGCAGACATTTGATGTCATTTTTGGTCTAACATTGCAGCCAGCAGACAGACATTTGGGCAGCCAGCTCTTTGCATTGTAGCCTTGAGGCTGTGACATTTGCAAGGCACTTTTATTCTTAACTTTTTGAGGATTTTCATTTGCAACGACAAACCATGAATCTTTTGGGATGCTTGCTGATGCTGAGAACAAGCTTGATGGCATCAATTATCCCATGTGATCGTACTTTGTGTGCCACCTATTGGTGTCCATGAACTTTTGGGGAATTGTATTTGGATCAAAGACTAGACCTATCTCATCATCACAGGTGCCTGCTACCACCGCAACTCTTCTGCCACTTCTAGTTCATCTACCACTACTCCCTCAGTGCCTATGGTATTAGAGCCCAAACCTACATCTGATACCTCATCCTCTTCTTCTCCTACGGAAACAAGCTGATCACCCATGGCCACTAGTCTTAGTGTTATAGCAAATCCCTAATATGAGTCAGTGAGTCCATTGAGTGTGATGGACACAACCTGTGAGTTTGGTACATTCTCATCAACATTGATGAGCTGCTCTCTGAAGTCCTTGACCTGTGTCAAACAGGCATCCATGCTGCTTCATTCATCTTACCATTATCAAGCTGCCTGCGCAAATAAGCAACTCTCGCCTCATTACGTATCTAATAAAGACTAGCCAAAGTGTACCATGCAGCCTTGGTTGTCTTGCAAGACCGAATGTGAGGTATAACAACTCTCTTGCAATTCATGGCAATCACTGCATGTGTCTGTGCATCTCACTGATCCCAACCAATCTGTTCTTGTGTTGGAGGGTCGGCGGTAGGCACTGAGGGAGTAGTGGTAGATGAACCAGAAGTGGCAAACGTGGCAGCGGTGGCAGTAAGTGCATGTGATGAAGAGACGGGTCTAGTCTCCGAGCCAGATACAATGCCCCAAAAGTAGGGACAGCAAGGTCTTGCTGTCACAAATACTCTAGCTGCTCATGTCACAAATACAAAGGTAGCCAATCTTGCTCTTGATGAGTGAGAATTGTGGAGTGTAATTATGATCCTACTCTGCATGATTCAGCTTTTGCAGCCTCACATTGGAACTTTGACAGTGATGCTTCCGAACACATCACTTCCTACCAAAATCTCATTCACATATTGAGTGGTATTCCGAAGAGGGGCACTGTCACTTGTGCAAATAATGCAGCATATCCCGTGAAAGGATTGGTCAAGTGCTTGTCACTGTGGAAGTTTTATATGTTCCAGGTATAAAAAAGAATCTGATTTCTATCTTAGTGATCTCCACACATGGCTTCAGAGTTCTTTTTTATGGTTATCGCTGTGCCGTTTATGATCAGTACAATAACTATATTGTACTTACTGAAACACTTGATAGAGCACTATATCATCTTGACATATATGCACAACATGCTGCTATAGAAACTAATGCCATGGATGAATCTGTAATTTCTGATACACATCTATGGCATGAGAGATTGGGACATCTCAACTTCAACAGTTTGGTGAAGATGCATACCGTAGATCTTCCACCCATGCATGCACTTAAAAAACATGTATGTGAGGGCTGCTTGTTAAGCAAAATACATAGGTTTCCATTTCCCAAGGACGGGACCCTTGGTGTATCCAAGAAGTTGCATCTCGTACATAGTGATCTATGCGGACCGATGCCGATAGCACCACTTGGGGGGTACTATTACTTTGTTAATTTTATAAATGACTTCACTAGGTTCACTTGGATATATCCCATGAAGCTGAAGGCAAATGTCTTCTCTTGCTTCAAGCATTGGATTGCCTTGGCCAAGAATGAGAGTGGGGAGAAAGTCTTGACCTTCCACACTGACAAGGGGGATGAGTACATGTCTAGGGGATTTTCTGATTTTTTAGCAGCCCGAGGTATCACTCATCAGTGCACAGTGCCATACACTCTGCAACAGAATGGGCTTGCAAAGCGTAAGATTTTACCTTCCAATACTTTTCTTTGAAAATCAATTGGGAAGAAATAATATAGCATTTACAGCCTCTAACCACGATAAGTTATATAGGCCTCCACTTTTCAAAAATGTCTCAAAAGTCTTCATCTGTAATGCAATCTCTGCTGTCAATAATCCTTCAAAAGCTTCTAGTTCCTAATGAATAAAATACACCCACATTTCCAGAAAGGAATGTCGCCCTAGAAATGCGTGCCACCCTTGTAAAAGCTTTGCCTATGTTATTTTGCCTTCATGAATGCCTCATGTAATTTAGTTTCGGAAAAGAAAGCCACATCATCTTATAATGCTGTTGTGGTACTTTCCCCTTTCCAAGTCAAGGTGGCCATGGCATTCATGTAATTGCTGCCTTTAAATACCAGGAATGCTCGAGGATTGGTAAAAGAAGCACACAACGTATGCATGCAATCTCCCCTCTTTTCATGCGCTACCAAAACGACTCACAAGGCAGTTGTACCATATCGGGAACACACTACACCAAGACCAGGAGCACGTGACAAAGGACCCCACAATGACTTTGGATCCTCCAACAGGTGAGGAAAATCCCCACCTCTTGAGGCTTCATTGCAAAAGCCTTTTGCTAAGCATGAGGCACCAGCGGCAGACAAAGGGAACCCCCCTCCCCTCCGTGACCCCTCTCCCTCCCAGCACTGCTCAGCCATCCTCTTACGATGCCCGCTCCCGCCCCCAATCTAATCCCTCTATCAGCCAGCCATGATCCAGCCTCCCTCACGAGTCACAACCCCCCAATATCCCACCGGCAGATTCACCCATTGCTTCTCACCCCAACCCCAACTCACCCCTTAGCTCAGATCCCATAGTGACTCCATCCTCAGCAACACCTTCCTTCCAAAAATGGGGCCTCAAGCCCCCTCCCAGACACTTGCGGTGGTGATCCTCCATTTGGGGAAAGGTCTCTTTATACTGTGGTTGGGAGTGTATCCCACCCATTCTAGGACTGTAATTTTGCACCCACAAGAGTGGAGCAACAGACCCCGACACTCGTGCATCATCAAACGAGAGCTCTGATAGCAAGGGCTTCTCAGGAACAACCCATGCACTAGGGGGCAGTGGCAGCATTCATATAGATGGATCTTCTCAGAGGCCCCCCTCACGATGAAGGGTTCCCCCATGATGAGGAGCCTCCATAGGGTCTGGCAGAGATTGCAAGGGGCCTCATCCGTGCTCAGCCCCATTGCAGAGAGGAGTTCGAGCGTCAGCCTCTCATTTGGCACCCGAAGATTAGGGCTCAAGATGGACGTATGCTTGGACAGCGGACTCACATTGGATGGGCACAATGGACAATGGCCCAGCCTGCTCCTTTGGTAGATGGAGAAGATTACCCATGGAGGCAGAGGCAAGGCTTGGAGCCATAGCGCATATGCAAGGGGCAGGGCAGCAGATGACAAAGATTGACCTATGGTGGGAGGGACTCCGCATGTGGATGGACAGCAGTTGGTTGGGTCAGCTTTCTTGGACTGGGGTCCCTTTGAGGATGATGATTCAGCGAGGCAGCAAGCAGCTCGGCTTCTTCCGTGTAGGGCCTGGAGGCCTACTTCAAGCACTCACTGAGAGAGACCCAGAGATGGACGAGAGTTTGGATGGGATTCATTGGCAAATGATCAAAGTTGTGGGCCAATTGGGGAAGGAGTAGCACATTGATTCCCCCATCATTCCAAAGCAGGATGCCCTAGATGGTGCCTCTAGCTTTGGGAAGGTAGGCCCCTGAGGGAGGTCCTGTGGGATCCGCGAGAGTGGTTTTGGCCTCACTGAGTAGGTGGACGAGGTGCCCTTCTTTTCCTATACCACTCGGATTGGTAGGAGGCTTCAGATGGACTCTTCGACATGGACCCCTTCGAGGGAGAGGCATTGGGTGGGTCCAGAGGGTGCCCTAGGAGGTCCGTTCCAGGTTTTGGACGCGCCTATGGTCCAATTTGCGGCCAAGGAAGATCTCCTACCTTTTTTGCCTGGCCATCCACGGAGACTTGCCCATAGGCTCGTGGTTGGAGCAAATGCAGGTGGAGAAGCATAGTCGTTGTTGCTCTCCTGGTGTTCTGGAGAATATCTCTCACTGTCTTTGGATCTGTTGTAGTGCAGAGAGGATCTTGATGGGAGCCCTCAGGATGAGCATCCGGTTCCACCCTCGGCTACCTTGGTTGCCATCTGGCAGGATATCATCTACACCCTGCGCACCACCTGGAAGCGTGGGACCCCGAGCTCTAGAGCGATTGTCAGAGGCACCTACATTTCTGCAAGGCTTGGCCTCTAGGAGTTTTCTACATATTCACTCCCGCAAGGGATTTGCTGGTTGTATAGTCCCCCCACTTGGCTGTTAGCCCTTGTACCAAAGATTCCCTAGGCAATGAGCTAGGTCTCTCTGGAACAGGCTGGTTTTTCTTCTTTCAGCCTCTATTGGGTTTTTCCATAGTCAACACCTTCGGGGCTGCTGTTTTGTATGAATTTTTTCAAGCATTAATAGAAGGTTCCTTTCTTTGCCCAAAAAAAAAAAGAGAGCTCCGATGATGAACATGTTGGGCAATTGGCTAGGCCTTCGAGGGTGGGGCCTATGGCTCAAGTACATAACACTTCCAAAAGTGAATGAAGGGCTATTAACGGAAAGGTGAGAGTGGAGCTTGTCCGACACAGGGCCATAGGTAGGAGACCACAGCAAACCATGCATATTGATCATCGCCAATGCTCTATCACGTGTTCTATGCCACCACAACCCCATACACACCGAAACTTCCCATGGACTTGACTCTTCAGCTAGCATCCAGAGGATCACCACAGTGACGCCTACTACGCTTTCCTTAAACTCAATTTCTATAAAGATCATTACTTAACGGATCTCAAAGGAGGGGTTTATCAAACCATCGGTTACACCCAGATTCATCTCCCACATGCATTGAGGATCTCTATTGGTCACTTCCACGTTGCTTCGCACAACATAGAGATCATCTCATATGAGCACAAAGGAGAGCATAGGATGGACCTGCCAAGCCTAATCGATCCCGGGTTTAATTTGAGTCAAGGATAGCAAGGACCAGACGTAGCACAGAGCCAAAGTCACGATTCAACAAACCCGACCTCGGGTGGACACCCGCATGAGGACTGCACACTTTTTGATGTGGGACCACTAGAATGATGATAGCACTTGTTAGACAGCGAGCTACCTCATGGAGACTACAGAGGAAGAGGAGGGCCCTGGACAAACCAACCATCCATCCCTAATTTTATTCCTTGACGTCAGCCCTCACCATACTCAAGGAGCCACTGTCAGACGAGCTCCTCTAGTCTCTTCCCAGTCATCCAGTGGAGTTGGTCCCACAGACATCATACATAGGTTCAATCACTTAGATGGATAGCTAACCGATTGGTAGATGACCAAGAGCTCCCCCTCGTCGTTTTCCCCTTTTTCGGATTTTCCAATGACATGGCGATTGTATCTATTCTTTTCTCGTCACATGGGTATGGGTGCCCTATTTAGTGGCCATGCCTTAGCTTTCATTGTATATAGTTTTTTCTAGTGTCATGGACCCTTCGGTCTTCCGTAGACATCAATAAACTCTCTCTCTCTCTCTCTCTCTCTCTCTCTCTCTCTCTCCAAGGGCGGTGCCAAAACGATAAACTTTTTGTACGAATTTAATAAGTTCAAGCTGGTTGCTTGCCAGTAAGTTTGGTTCATCCGGAGACACAAAAGAGAGTAGGATGATACAACAATATTCCATTTGTAATGGTCTATTGTTCGGAAAGAAAAGTTTGTGTTCCTGACATTGAGAATATCTGCAAGCAAATTCTTTATGAACGTCATCATGTTCCTGGTGCAGAATTTAGAGGGATCCATAGAATCTTAGGCTCAGTGGAAGTTTTTTCGCGGGTCGCAAATGAAATAGGATGTAGAGGATTATGTGAAACACTAACAGCCCAATAAGGTGGGAACGCTTAAGAACAGCTGGCTCCCTCCATGAGAGATTCTAGACGCTGATTGGCTGCACATTATTCCCAAGGAGTTTGTGATTACCATGTACTGATAGAGGGAATGATGCTCTCTGGATAATAGTCACTAGACTAATGGGAAATGAGCTTCCTCCCCGCTTTTGACTTACCCCTCGACTTTTTCACCAAACCTTCCAAAGAAAAATTGGACAATCTCCACCCTCTCCCTTTTGCGTACAACTGAAACTGCCCTGATACCCAATGACTTGCTGTCATGAATAAGACAAGCATTCATGTGCCAAAGTGCTTGAAAAAGTAAAGGCACTCAATGCAACTATGCCCTGCCCACCAAGAGAGTACTTCTTTGTTACTGATACCACAAGACTAAGATTACAACTCAGGTGGACCACCAGTCATCTTTCCTGCTGCCTTCCAACTGTCCACAAGGATGGACTGTCTGTGCTGTGTGCTTGACTGCTTGTATGGCAGCATTGCGTGCCTGTACTGCTGTCTGCAATTGTGTGGCAGACATTTCAGCCTCCATGGCCTGCTGCAGCTGTCCGAAGCCCTGAGTCCTGCCTGCATGGCAGCCACATGGCTGTTCGACTGGTTGGGGGCGCCTGCATGGCAACCCTTTGCTGCCCCAGATATGCCTATACCTGCAGACATTCTTAGTGGGATAGACATGACCAGTGTCTGGACCAGAGTGGCACGACCCTCCTTGTGCTTGGTTATACTCTTTGCAGAGCCTTTCTCCCTACCCCATAGGTTGTGAAGGTTGAGATCACTTACGGGGTCCATTGTTCATGTGATCTTAGATTTTTGGTTTGGTTTAGTTTTCCATAGGTTGCTATGGCTTCTGCCATTATTGCACAACCCACAGGGACTATTCTTTAGATTCTTTCAGCGTTACGTGATAGAGAAAGATCCTTTTAGCCCCCAAAAAAAAAAGGCCTCTGAGTCGCTCATGCGGCCGACTAGGATTATTATTTAAGCAATGTACTCTCACGTGGGACCACCCATCAGATAACACCACGTATCACTTCAAAACTTGAGTAAATCTATTATCTAATGAAGACTGCCACCCAGCCAAACTTCAACTGCATGAAGAAAGCCTAAGTAGTAGATATATGTGTTCACAATCACAATTTTACAATCTGCCAAATAAGCTCCCAATTCAAAATTTCAAGACTGATGGTTGTCCTTCTCTGATATAGCACACCAGAACAGTCTGTCAAGTTGAGAAAAGAATCAATTTTAGAAGCTATTTGAGCCTGCCTTCTATGAAAGCGTCTGCCAAAGACGTAAGTCTCAAATAATATTACTCTCTTTCATATAAAACAATGCAGTCCAAGCTTCAAAGGGCAGAAAATAGGACCCTACTGTATACATTAAAATGTTCTCACAAACCTAAACTGACATTACGTATGCTTGGACAAGTGAACATGGCAAAAAAGGAGGGGATGCTTTCTATCATGTTTGCAAAGTGTACCATTGACACGCTTCACAACAAATTACCTCGAGAACCATTGTCGTGACCATTACAGTACAAACGTCACCATCAACATTCACCCTGTGTCTTCTGACCTGCTCCAAAAGGTCTTGCATGCACTCTCCTGGGCGCATATCATCACTCTCCTCAGAACCCCAAAATTTGAAGGAAGTCTCAACCTCCTGCAAAGACAGATTTAAGAAACTCTCTCTCTCTCTCTCTCTCTCTCTCTCTCTCTATATATATATATATATATATATATATACATATGTGGGGCAAACAATTAAACTGTGGCATGTACCTTAATAAACGCTGTGGGGTTAGGACAAGATTGAACTCTTGAAAACTTAAGAGCACACTCTGCAGCTGTCCGTCCATCCCTTAGGGCCACAGCCTTAAAAAAGTCCAAAAGGTTGGCACGGTCCGTCTTCGAAAGTTCAGCTGTCATACCCACATCAAGGAAAATAACATGTGGTCTTGACCGGAACAACCCTTTTCCAGAGGGATTCTTACTCTTTTCTACACGAACTAAAATATTGCCAGGATGCATGTCTGCATGAATAAAGTTATCAACCTGAATCACAATAACACATTAGAAACAACCAAAAGTGAGTTGATTGGCCCAAATAGAAGCCTCTCTCTCTCTCTCTCTCTCTCTCTCTCTCTCTCTCTCTCTGTGGTTCGTTCCGAACTTCACGTCACAGATTCTCAGGGTAGAGCACCAAGCTTTAGTGCCAACTGCCTTCATGAGTCCCATATCATGGCCTCCAGGAAGATGGCAGTAGATATATACTCTATTAGTATGGCCTTTCCCAAGTCTATATAAGTTGAAACTAGTAAGCAACTTGCCAGCCTACCTTGTATCACTGTTATGTTGCTCAAATACAGTAAATCTTGGTGGTCCACGTATAAGTTGAAAGGATTTCCCGGTCTGTAGTGCCTAAAGCTTTTGCACACTGTAATCATACCTATGGCCTTTCTCGATCGGCAACTATCAAGGGTTGGTATATATCTTCACCTTGCTATCCTCCGTGCGTATGGTAAACATCTTTGTACCCTAATATTCACACCTCCACAAACAGGGTCTGCCTAATGCAGGGGGTATGCAGACTTAACGGTATGGTAAAGGCCACCAGTATTGATGCATACATCTCTTAGTATCCTCTTTGGTGTGACGGCGTGCTAGTCCACCATGTGGACTCAGAATGCGGAAGGTTACAACTGCCATCACTTCTATTCCTTAGATATGATGTTTTTACACTGCCATAACTTCCTCATCAATTCCTTAGATATAATGTTTTTACACTAGACCCTTGTCAATGATCACACCCTTGATGGTTGTGTTCTTTAGTTTTACCAAGATATTTGCAACTAAATCATCTACCAATGGGGTTCCGGCTACAAGAAATGTTACATCAATAATAGCGTGGTGTGGCGTTACCGCATTACCCTTGGAGGACATTCCCACGATGCTAAAGCTGTAGTTGGAGACTTTCTAACCTTGAAAATCGGTGAGGACGTGAGAACAATACAAATTTTAAAATTTCTGAGGAGCCTGCCTACATTCACGCTCCAATTTCTAGATTTGCATGCATATGATTGGGCGAAAAGCGTGGATTCCTACATTCAAGCTTATTCTCTCCCATTTTTGCGATTTTAGCGCAGCCTTCTATCTCCCAGCTGAAAACCAAGAAAAGAACAAAAAGAGGGGGGGAGTGAAAGTCACAAGATACGTGGGAATGCCCTCATGGTTACCTAGGTCTAAGTGTCCTAAGAGGCTAGTAGTAACGAGATGTGCTCAATGACATAGTAGGCATTAATGTCCCATTACACATTTGGTGTGTGGCCACTAGTCTTAGGGGTCCTTGATGGTACACCTAGGAGGGTTTTCTAGTAGTAGGTGAATTGTGGGGCAATAAGGTATTGCTTTTGGAATTGTCTGACCTATGCTAGTAGTCGGACCTTGAGAAGTGGGTTATCTGCATAGAGTTGTCGTGTGGTGGAGATTGTATGCCACGAACTGGTCTGCATGCAAGTGCCATTCCTCACACAACAACAAATTGGGATTGCAATAATGGGGCACACTGCTTGTGTAAAGCATGAGCACACATTGTGAAATGATGATTGTTAGGCAATTGAGTGTGGCATGAGCATAGATGGCAGCCGATGGTGAAGGAGCAAATGGTTGATTGGTAAAATCCATGTGAATGTCGATAATCTAAGGAAGGTGGCTACCTACTGATAAATGATTGGGTGGTGACCGTCAATTTGTGCATTACTGATATGAGACAACAATAATCACTTCAACAGCATGGATATGATTGCATTGGTTATTGCATGACTTGTCAGTTGTGAAGGAATCTTCTGCGTGACCCAAGCAAAAGACTAATCACTACGAGCGTGGCTCATTTGATGCAATATCTGCACATGGAATATTGTTACCACTATGCAATTGTGAATTGCACTACGGTGTGTTGTCTTGCGATTGATTGCCTACCCAACAAGAAGCAAATTGCCCAAAAAGCCATTCGTTTTGAATATAAGTTTTTGGGAAGAGGTAGTCATTACTAACCTTTCTTATACAAAACACTAGAAGCATCGCCTTCCTTGCAAGTACATGATATCTTATATTGAGGACATTACTATGCTGCATACT
This sequence comes from Dipteris shenzhenensis, assembly GCF_047967505.1. Taxonomy (NCBI): domain Eukaryota; kingdom Viridiplantae; phylum Streptophyta; class Polypodiopsida; order Gleicheniales; family Dipteridaceae; genus Dipteris; species Dipteris shenzhenensis. The sequence goes on along the minus strand of NC_141628.1, from coordinate 38,371,152 downwards.
TTTTCCCACCAACAACAGCCTTGGACTTGTATGCTGATTGCCTACCCAACAAGAGAGATCATCAAAGCAAATTGCCCAAAAAGCCATTCGTTTTGAATATAAGTTTTTGTCATCTTTGTATAGTCACGACTGACAAATTTGGGAGAAGTTCAACTTGCAATCATATAATTTGAAGCTTATCCTTCAGGTTAGTTTCCTATCATATTTCATCATGCAATCTTCTCTCACGCACTTGGACTTAGTGGTGAGCGGGCTTCTGATGAGGCTGGCTAAATGTTAGATCCAGAGCAGAATGTATCAATCACCCAATATCGAGCCCATAGTCTTGAAAGATTAGAAAGGGAACCAGAGCTTCATGAGCTCAATGATGGCTTTTATGGTACTCCCTATGAATTTCAAAAGCTTGAGCTTAAAATTGAGCCTTTCGAAAGAACACTCTTAATCTACATGAACCAGTTATAATCTTAACATCATTACGTAATAAAGCCTTTTGAGGATCAAGCAAGAATGGATATTCAAAACATTACTCTAGCACACAGAGATTCCCTAGGCAGTAAGCTGGGATCTCTGATATAGGCTAGTTGACAACCAGCTTCCGTTTTCTAGAGTTCTCCCACAATCAGCAACTCACAGATTATTGATTTTATATGATTGTTTTAATAGAAAGTTCCTTTCTCTGGATAAAAACCAGGTTAAAATCATAAATTCCATCATGCATAAAAGGAAATAGCTACTATGGCATACGCTCTCACACATAAGAGCATCCATTTTTAGAAAGCTCTTTGTACTAAGCGTCTGTCAGCACTCCAGACGGCCACAAAGAGAGACTAAACTAAAAATTTACAAGCTTTAAATTGAAACCCCAAATTGCAAACTTCACTCTATGGTGTCTAAACCGCAATGGAGTAGAAAAAACGTAAGGATACATTAAGCAAAAAAATGTAATATTTAATATAATTCTTTTTACATTTTTTGGGAATAGGGGCCCCCAAAAGTTTCTTTGAGAGAGAAACAACATCTCAGAAATTCTGAAAGCTTTTAAAACAGGTTTTGATGCAACTATCTTCATTGTTACTGTCACCACATTGTAGGTGCTGTAACAGTACCTTCACCTCAAAGTTTCTGGAAACAATACCCGGAAACCCTTTCTGTATGTGTGTATGTGTGTGTGTGTGTGTGTGTGTGTGTGTATAACTTCATAAGACTATAATATATCCAATATTACGAATTAAAAATTTATATGAATAAGCAAAAGAACAAACGAAAGAAGGGAGCTTGTAAATGACTTTCGACGAAATTATGAGTAAATGAGAGAAATCAAAAATCAAAATAGCTTAGTACTGCTTATTCCCTAAACAAAAGCTGCTTGTCTTGAAAATTCCTGACAATGAGATGTAGATCCTACTTACCAATAGCATTTTGAGAAGTGTATGCGTTCCAATATGTGCAAGGGCGCTGTTGATACGACTTTTCTCTGACAGCTCAACAAAACGTGAAACACATTCCCCTTGCTCGTATGTCTCGACCAAGACTGCAGGATGAACTAATGGATAAAGGGGTTTCGGAAAAGACACATCTTTGCATCTTCGAAAGTTATATAGAAACCGGCTAAGATGTGCTGCTTCTCTGGCAAGGTCTACTTGTGTCAGCATAAAGACAGCAAACTGTTGCACACTCTCGTCCAACCTGAGCCACCTTAATCCTGGAACAAGGGTGGATAATCGTGCGATGCAATTTATTATCATAAAATCACGCCGTATCACATCACTGACACCAGGATGCCTTACTTTGACTGCCACCAGAATAGGTTTTGACTTCTGGCCTGGATGACTGAACCGCAGAGTTGCCTTGTGGACCTGTGCAATGCTTCCTGAAGCTACCGGCTCTTCCTCAAAATCCTCAAAAAGTTCATGGAGCTTGCGCCCAAATGCTCCTTCGACAGTGCGAAGTGTGTGTGAAAACTTGTGGGCTGGTGCCTTTGTGTGAAGCTTAGACAGTTCCACGCAAAGATCCCTTGGAAACAAATCTGGCCTGGTAGCTGCCCACTGCCCCCATTTGATAAATGCTGCACCTGCAAACTCTAGAGTGTGATGCACAAGATGCAACCATGCCTGACGAAATTGACTTCCTAATGAGTCTGCAAATGGAGCAGTTAGAACTGCAGGCATGAACAAAATTATCAGGTATACTGCTCTTGAAAACAGTCCAACAAATTCTAGCAGAGAATAGAAATGTGATAGGAGAAATAGAGGTGGACGCTGTGGATGACTGTAGAGTGAGGCATTGCCATGAGATTGTTCCGCTTCAGCTATACTTTGGTTCATACTCCCAATAATGACTGCAACAACTCCTAAAGAAAGATGGGACCGTGTACATGCAAGGCTAACTGCCCTAACAACCAATCCAAAAGGCGGAAGAAGCGACTTGCAAAATCCATGTCTGGCATTAAATTTTTGCCAGGCTCTCTGCCCACGTATGAAACCATTTCTTTCATGAAGCCTTTCCCAAGCTCTCTGTCCATGGGCTGTCACATCGATTTTTAGAGAAAATCCAGTTCCTTTCAAAGCCAGCCTGGAATCACGTATGAGCTGCTGCCCAAGCCTTGTCAACACCATAAACCAAGCTCGGCTACCATTTCTGGCACTCATTTGCAGGCTGGCCTCACCTATCCTACCCCAAATAGAGCTTCCTTGTAAGAGCAAGCCTCTAGACTGTGGGCATCCAGCCACAGGTATTCCAGCGCCTCTGGTGTATGTTCTGTAGGTTCTATGTCCATCCCTGAAACAACTTGAATAGCCAGCTGAAGACGTCCCAGCTTGTGGATGAAGTGCCCCCCTCAATAAAACCCTGAAAAACAAATTACCTGAACATCAGACTCGCTTATTGTAAAAATATCTGCCGAATGCATTTCTTCGAAAAATGGCATTCGCAATTCTCCTTCCACCCACACATCAAACGGTCTCGATACGAGCATGAATAGAGAAGGAGCAAAAAGAGCCCACGACAAGAAGAATTCAAAATCATCTTCATCTGAGCCCCCAAAGACACATCTGTTATCAATCTCTTTAGCCCTTTATAAAATTGAAACGGCATCTCTACGTGTGTAGCCAACCATAGCCACTCGCTCTGTAAATATCTTATTAAGTTCTGTTCTTGTTTTGCTTGTCCAAAGACTGGGCTTTGCCGCCGCCATATTTAAAGCAGTTGTCGCTGACATGAATTGCCATGCTGTTATACGCCAAACAATCAAAACTGGCTATTCCTCGACAAAGATGGTGGCCTCGTCTGGCAACATCACTTTGTGCATCTGCTTCAGAAGGGTGCTCTACCAGTAATGTTCACCCAATAATCTTCACCTGGATAGCCTTGTTCCTTTCCGTAACATTGAGGCGGCTTTGCCTTATGTCGATGCAGATCTCCCGACCAGTGGATCCGATATATAATCCATTCTGAAAGTTTCTGAATTTTGTCCATTGCTGTCTTCTGCAGCTTTGTGCATTTTGAGCCGTTTATTAGACCTGCTGCTGGCGCTACTGCACGTGCGCGAGAGGCTTTCGCGAATCGTGCCTCGAGAGCAATTAGGACACAAGGGAAGGAAGCGAGACCCAAAATCGGCAAACAAAAAGGAAGGTTGAAGAATGAAAGATGGGGCAAGAAAAGGAGCAACAAACCTGAAAGAACAGTGCTGCATCGTGCTATGTGAATTGGGAGCTCAACATTGTTGAGGAAGGCCATGCTTCAAGCAAGAAAGACAGGTTCCATCGCCAAAGAGATCACAAAAATGAGCTTCGGCGGCCACAAATTCAAAGCAGCAACCAAGATTAACGAACTCCTATACACAACCAAAAAAAGATTCAACCGAATATTCACCTCCTCACGCCCTACATTATTATTAGCACTAGTGTTTGCACTATTGCTTCACACGTGTCATAGCCCTTCCTCCACGTGTCACAACCTCCGCCTCTCCCCCCCTCGTGCCATCCCCCACTAGATGATGACCTTTTCATCCCCCTTTGCTTCGACGCGATTTAACACCCACCGGCCTCCACCCCCCCCGCCACAGCTCTCGCTAACGGACCACTGTCGCACTTGCACGTTCCACACGACGAACGTCTAAGTATTGAAAACATCAAGTTGTTGAGGTCTGGGACGAAGATCTGTGATTGGTGCAGATCCAAATGACGGTAGGGATGAGGGGCAAGAGGGACGGCACGAGGAGTATCGAACATACCCTCGTCCACTAGTCATGTTTTGCTCAAATCCACTCTTGCCAATTCAACGAACACCCGTGTTGGAGCCAAGGCATCCAATTGGTCTGAACCCGCCCTTATGTATTTGCATGGGGACATAAGGGATGTGAATATGTGCCCCTACTCAACTTTTAGTGGAAATGCGGAGAAGTGGCAACTCAAGGGGTAGGGCATCTACCTAGAGAGCTGGCTGCCGCGTTCAAGTCCTGCTGCTTGTAGCACAGTGTGCCATTTGATGGGGTTGAGTCCAAATAATAGAACCAATAAGAACAACTTTTAGCCTTTCCGAATGAAATTTATTAAAGAATCTTAATGGCCTCAAGGGGTAGGGCATCTACCTAGAGAGCTGGCTGCCGCGTTCAAGTCCTGCTGCTTGTAGCACAGTGTGCCATTTGATGGGGTTGAGTCCAAATAATAGAACCAATAAGAACAACTTTTAGCCTTTCCGAATGAAATTTATTAAAGAATCTTAATGGCCCCAATGAAAGATTAATCTTACTAAGGTAAGTTAATTGGTCCCTAATTAATCTTATTAACATATTGACCCCCTTCCTCCTCATCTATGCACAACTTTGTGTGAGGTAACTTTGTATGTCTTGTACTTCTCTGAGACGACCATGCAACAATTGCCCGTGTCTCTCAACATAGCAACCTCCTCTAATGTCGCCTTGAGCTTGGTAGCCTCTCACGTACACCTTGCTAGGCAAGCATCACAAATACCCTACAGGGAAGTCCCTCAAGCATGTAGATGTTGAAGTCTTAGCGATGCACTTCATACATTCGAAGGTTTTCCCAAGCCAATCCAAGGATGTGTACTTGGTTCTCAGATGTCTATGTGGATGGCTTCTACTTCATGTGGCTTTCACACTTATACATTTCCATCTACTGCAACTGAAGATAAGATGCTTGCCTATGCTTGGGTCGACAACAACTGTTTTGGTTAGGGCTACTACGAATCCATTTGACCCTAGCTATTATCAAGCTGATCCCTAGAGGATTCAGGGAGGATTCTTGGTAAAGGGGCTTATTCTAGGTATCCCGGTGAGTTGCTTATTCATACACTGACAGGGAGTAGTTTCAATGCTCATGATGTGAAGGACCTCTCCCTTCCCCTCCAATCTAGTCCTGATGTGTGAAGGGTGACTAAAAATGTTCTTCTTGCAATGTTGTCAATCCCAGGTGCTAGTCTCAAATTTGGGACAAAGCTATGCAAGAGCAATTCTAGAGCCTTGGTGTAGCATTCTACTAGGGTGCAAATTGCTACGTACTTGTTTGCGATATGAACATCATGAACTCTTTTGATAATCTCGATAATTGGCAGGACAAGTTCCTTATTCAAGTATTCCTACTCGGATATGTGACTTGATACCCTGGCTAAGGCATAAGGGGAAGGTGGAGGTATGGCAATGGGAAAGAGGCAGCTGGATAGGTTTAACAGCAGTGGTTAGAATATGGGTTAGGGACCAGGGTTAAGGTTAGGTTAGGTTGGGTGGATTGTGCTAATCCAAGGTAGGTTAAGCTAGTATCATTAGGGAAAAAGGGAACTCATTTTGGGGCCCTGTAAGAAATTCACTATTTTTTGATTTATTTCTCTCCTAAAAGACCTCAAAAATAGTAAAATATGGAAACGTGGCTCAGAACTGTCAGTAAGGACTACAGAACTGTCAATTCAAAAAGGAATAAGATAATCTTTTGTCTGACTAACACGATTTTGCATTAAATATCTCCTTAGATTTTTTTTTGTTTACCAAAGATTCCGCATATCTTTTGCCGACGTGTGCAGGCCTTTCATAAAGAATCCATCACTGAACTTGGTGATTGCAAGTTTTCAAAATATTCACATGGATACAGCCACACTTCCACGATTCATGTTACAAAACGACTATGAGATTGAAAAACAAACTTCGCAACCTCAGAAGCACAAAAAATGGCCGATACTAGTGAGTCACTATCTCAGAAGAAGCGATTACACCATCTTCACATCGACTTAGAAGAACAATATGCTCCAGCACAAAAAAGATGAAAGGATACGGTGCTGAATGCTCAACAGCAGGAAAATATGAGAAGAGAAGGGCTTCAACATATTGACTTATGGTGCGATGGAAGCATATATCCAAAATGTCAAGTAAAAAACTCTACACCTCCATTTGTCAATCCCACCACATTACTGAGGTTTGCCGGCGATGGACAAAATGGACTTCTTGGTTATATTTCAGCGCAGTCTGCATTTGCGAAAACGTATAAAATGATGTACCTACAAGAAAAGGGGGCCAAGATGCAGGAGATAGCCATTTGTGCAAAATTCGAGCAGCAGTTGCAGAATAAAATTGAGGAGCATTCAAAGAGTAAAAAAGAGTTGACAAGAGCAAGAAAGAAGAGAACCGTGCTTGGAGACAGACTACGTAGCACGAAGATTAAAAACATTGCAAATTTGAAGGCTGGGACTGGTGGATGCAAGCGATGAATTCAGGAAGCAAGGTTAGATTGAAATTTATCATTTTGTATACTCAAAAAGGCTCTCAAATGACTATATCTATTTCGTCGATTATCGCAAAACAAGAATGGAGGTGCTGAATGATATAGGCATATTGTGTTGTTACTACAGGAAATTATTGGAGCCTGCAAAAGAAAATATGGACCCGAACCTTCTTCCTGTTAAACAAATGACAGGATTGCTTCCTTGCGGTGTAGCAAAAGGTTTGATTGAGGAAAAAAATACAAAACAGTCAAACGCAATGTTGTAGAGGACTTTGTATCCAATAGTCAAGTTGATGGCGCTATAATCCAAGAGGCTCTTGATGTTAGTGGAGTTAGCAGGAAGGGATATAGTTCGATTTTCCATGCGATATCCTCAACTTTGAAAGATCAAAGGATTAAACGAGTTTTACTGCCAAATCCAGCAACTGTGTGGAGGATAAGAGTTCATTTGAATGAAAGTATAGATGAATTTATTGGGCAATATATCCATATTGAAGAAATATTTCATGGTGGTAAAGGAACCACTGTGTTGTAGATCTTCAACAACTTCAAAGAAGAATGGTCGAGTTTTATGGAATAACATTTGAGGAGTGCAAAGGCATTTTGAAATTTGTTATCAAACTGGATGAGTGTGAGGTTGTAAAGGAAAAGAAAATGGAAAGAGTTACTATTACATTGATGAATGGAGCAATTGATACATCATTGACTGAAGCGAGTTCGAAGTATTTTAGTGTGCAGTCAGAGAAACACATTTGGTGGTTAGGCTCGTTCCAGGTATGATCATTTTTTGTTTTATACTTGATTTTGGTCATTGTTTTCAAATCTATTATAGTAAGACTTTTGTTTTCTATAATCTGGCAGGTGAAAGACAGAAGACCATGAAACACTAGATTGGGTGTTTCACCACACGGAAATACCAAGAATAATCAAAAGACAAGTGCAAGGCGAGAATCTCCATGTTGCACGAAAAGGTGATTTTCAAGTAGAGTGGCACATGGCCGGGGATCTTAAAACACTTAAGTGCATGTATAACATTAGTAAAGGAGGCAACTCAAAGTCTCCTTGTCTTTACTGCAAAGAATTAGCTCAAGTAATGGATTTAAAATGGTGGAAGAGAGCACCTAATAGAGATAAAGTTGACCCTGACTTCAAGGCCATTCTGGACATTCCACTATGTAATGTTCACATCTGCACATTGCATGGTCTATGTCAAATTATTGAGAAATTGGTATTTTTATATATTGGATTTGCTTGGAAACTCCGTCCCGAAAAAAATAGAAAGGATGCTCTTCAAGCATTGGAAAAAGTGTTATCCGATATATGTCTGCATGGAGGAGATGTTCAAATCACAAAGGATTTTAAAAAGTCTACCAATGGCAAGGAGGTACCAATCAAGCCCTCTATTGGTGGTGTTAAGGCAAGAAGATTCTTGTCTCGACCCAAACACAGTAAGCAAGTAAGGCAAGGTAGAACAGTTTCAAATATTAATTATGGATTGTGGAAGCAAGTCCATAATGCTGTGAAAGATCATGAGGCAGATGGGGAAGCACGAAATAGGAAGGCAGAGGTGTGGAGGTCTCTTGATCAACTCTTCATGTTCTGTGACAAAGTAACATGGACAAAGAGTGATTACAAGAACTTTGAGGAGGCAATTAAACATTTTGGGAAGTCAATGAAAGACGCGTGGATAGCCTGCAATATAACTCACTACATGGTAAGGTTCTGTCTTCTTCTTTTAATTAAGTGTGATCCTCTTTTTTTTATTACTTACTATGCATTCTTATGTCTTACAACCACCTTCCCTACTTTGTCAAAAAGTATGGATGCCCAGCAATTTGGTCTACCCAAGGCATGGAGAAGTCTCACTACATGGCATGTAATGCATTTTTCAGACACACACAACACTATGGAGGGAGTCAGAAGGCAAATAGTTTGAAGGAAGTCTTCCAATGGTTTTACCGAGGCATACTATAGAGGCTGCATGCTAAAAGAAAAGTTGCTAGCTCCAAAATCAAGCTTGCTTTTCTTCTAGCCCAAAAGCAAAGACGAAGACAAACTCTAGACAATTCAATGGCAGCAGAGAGACATAGACAATGGAGGGAATCGAAGATATTTAGAAACCATAAATGGACAAGTAAACATGAATAGGACTCATTTGTAACTTATTGGTGTTATGTCCACATGTTTTCAAACTCAATCAAACTCAATCATTTGTGGAACAAGTGACTCTTGGTGTTATGCATCAAAAGTATTTCTTTGTGAAACATATGATCTAAACGTAATACAATTTGTTCACAATTTCAATATATTGTTTGTTTAATATTTAACGACACCACTCTATCTAAATGTACAAATCATTTCATCTTCAACTTATTGTTCATTTATGCAAGATCATACCAGATATCAAAGACTTTGTACAAATCAATAATGTTTGTGCTATATTTGATGACTAAATCCTATTTCTCCCAGGGCCTGCCGATCGGAACTCTCTTTTTGATCTTGATTGGAGTCTTTTTCTTCTTTATTGGCTTGATGTCGACTGTTTGCTTATCAATGCTTGCCTCTGTTGCTTGTCTGGGAGGGGTATCCTTTTCTTCAGCTATCTCCACCTGTCCTTCTTCTTGGATTGTGTGGCCTGATGCAATCATGGGTGGCTCTCAAAACCTTATGAGCTTGTGTTTTCCATAGCCCTCCAAACATTTGGGCTCCTTAACACCACATGCTAATGCATAAGAAGTGTAAGACAAAAAGTAAGCGACCCTAGAGGCCTGCTTATTCACATAATCTCCAAATATATCTATGGCAGACAACCTCTCTATCAAAATGATCTTTTCCTTTTGCCATGAAAGATCATGTCCACCTAAAGCCCTGGACAAACATTTTAAGAAGTAAACAATGGCTTCTCCGTTGTTGCTCAACTGCCTATGGTAAATCAAGATCTTAGCACTGCCTAGATCATGAATATAATGAGCTAGGCCTGACATTTTGTGAAACCCAACCGGCCTGCTTCCACTTGATCTCTGGAGGAATGTGTCATCCTCAATTTGTAGCTGCCACATATCAAAAGATTGGAGTGAGCCTAATACACAACCTACAAAACAAAGTTAAGCAGAAGACAAAGTATTTGATTTGAAGTACCTTCTCATTTTCATCAGCAACAAGCAGTTCATCTTTCCAAAGATTTATTCCTCTCCCCTCTTGTCCAGCCTCTTCTTTAGGCTTTTCTGTGTATAGTGCTGAGAGATTCATAGCTTCCTGTGTGAGCTGGAAGGCAGCTTCATCTGGCTCTTGGAACTTTTCAGGCTCCTTGAAACAAAAAGTAAGGGCCTCTGCAGGATCAAAAATTGTTTCCAAAGCCAGTAGTGAATGGGTCATCCTCTATGCCAACCTCCTTGTCAAGCCTTGAAGCCTAGGCAATAAGGAAAATGGCATAGTCCTCCCTCAAATTGAACATACACTCTATATCATGGAGGAAAACATAATCTTTTCCACCAATCAAGACACCTGGAAGCATGGGCACTGCATGGTTTCTCCTTTGAACATCAAAATCTTCAATTGGCTCTGCTCCCCTCAGAGTTTTTGTCCTCAGTTGAACAAGGTCAAAAGCAACCACTTGCAACCCCTCATCCTGAAGGTTGATATCTTCTTCTTGCTCTGCCATTTCTGTTACCAAAGAAACATCCTCTTTTTCCTCTGCTTCAGATGTGTCTTCTTCTTCAGTCTCCTGCCCTTGTTCATCCAAAGACTCCTGACTGAAGACAATGTACATAAGGAATGCCATGGTTTCCTCAAGCACTCTGCACTTTCTGGTGTGCAAGTTACAGTTGAATTTATATTGATCAGGCAGGCTGTCAAATCTTCTGTTCACATGGTACCTCAGCCTGTCAATGGAGACAATATGATTTATATGCACAAAAACCTTTTCTCCTTCCACAATTCTTCCTGCCTCTGTCAGTTCTTTGAAGGTATCCCAATAATCTGAAAGGAAATCTTTGTGATGCTCCAGTACAGAGCTCATTGTGAACTCCATGTTGAAAATACTGCAGTATATGTGGAAGTTACTCTGAGCTTTGCATTTGTGAAGAAACTCAAATAGGAGCAAATCTAGAGACTTGTCCTCTTCTGGTTCCTTTTGTTTTGTGATGGAAGAATCAACATTCTGCTCCAGTCTCTTCTTTTTGCCTGTTCAAAAACTTATATACTTTGAATTCTATATGCTGACATATGCAATCAGTGAATGCATAGGATATCACCAGATAATTCCTTCATGAGCTCTCATGACTCACCTGGTGATTGCTGTGGTCTAATAATAGCAGCAGAAAAGTCCAGCTTCCTCTTGAAAGGTGGGGCTTGGGAGTCAATTGTTCCAAAGCAAAAACATTTCTCATCATCAAGGAAGAATTCCACATGGCTAAAGATAGCAAAACAATGAGGTAGAAGTGAGAACCAAATCAGACACAAGAATTTGCAGTAAAATGCGATGGGGGACCATTTGGAAAATATAAAGCACTCTCCTCGCATTTTGTTGCAAATTCTCCAGTTCTGTTCATATGCATGTCAAATCAAACACTAGGTTCATCTCATTGATTCCTGGACAGTATGATTTGATATGCAAGAGAAAGGCTGGAGCTGAGTGAAACTTTTCATGAGGAATGTGTCAACAACAATAATTTGCAGCAAAATGCGATATGGGCTATTTAGAGATGTATAAACCACTCTCCTCGCATTTTGTTGCAAATTTCTAGGTTCTATTCATATCCATCTCCAATCAAATTCCTGGGTGATTTACCACATTCTTGGACAGTATCAATTGAATATGTAACAAGAAGGGTGGAGCTGAGTGAAGACATTTGGACATCAAAAATCCAATGGATGGAAGAAATATATGTAAAAAAACATTGAAAACAATCTAGAATTCTGACCTTTTTTTCCTTTTCCATGCTGTTGGAGTTGCACTGGTGAATCTCCTGCTCTTTCACTAGCTTGAACTCTGCACTCTAGGTAACCTGGAAATCTAGCAGTGGTAGTAGTCTTCAGGCAGGTTGCAGTCTGGATGGAGTGTGCTGGGTAGGAAAGGATCAGAGAGAGAAGGAAATGGAAGATGCGAGGGTCCTGGCAGGGATGAAAGATTGGGAGGCAGGGGAGGGAAGAGTGGTTATGGAATTGATTATGAAATCATGAATGGCACAAGTTCCAAGGCATAAAGTGTACCTTTCACACGTGCCAAATTTCAAACTCCAAGAGATCTGGGTCCCATCCACATGTGTGAAAAATGACTACATTCCACACGTGTGGGATTTAGAAGATGCCTTATTTGTATTTTGCACTTATTTGTGGTATCCTGTTTCAGCCCTCTTGCCCTCCAGTCTCTACTCTCTTGCCTCCCTACCTCCATACTTTGCAACATCAGCATCCTGACTAGCAGCACAGGTTCATCCCCAGCACAGGGTACTCATCAGCAGCACAGCACATCCACAGATAGATTTCAGGTCAGTAATAATGGGTTCTTCCCTCAGTCTCTGCAATCTTCTTGCCTACCATAGAAACAATCCATCCTGCATGGAAATGCATAGACTCAGTCCATATTTTATTTAGTTGTCAAGACAGAGAAATCACTGTAGGAATGCAGATCTTCAAGTGTGATATTTGCATGTGAGGGTAAAACTGTACTTATGGGTTCTTCCTTCAGTCTGTGCACACTTCTTGCCTTCCATAGACTCAATCCATCCTGCATGGACATGCAAACACCTTCAAATGACTGAAGGCATATTCTAGCATGCTGCCTCATGAATTTGTAGGAAAATGTGAGGAGAAGGCCTTAGGAATTTCAAACAGTTGAAATCGCGTTTTGTTGCAAATATTGAAATGTTGCTTCATCCACCCCTGTCATTCTGGTTTTGTGACTTCCATAGCTATCCATGGCTGTACTCTTCTTGCATAAACTCCATTCATACTGTATTTAGTTGTAAAGACAGAGAAATCACTATAGGAATGCACCAGCATGTCATTTCAGGAATTTGTAGGAAAACGCGATCTGGACCTGTTAGAAATTTCAAACTCCTCGTATCGCGTTTTATTGCAAATTTTTCTATGTTGCTTCATCCATCCCTGTGATTGCCTTTTTTTTGTCAAAACATGTTCTCCATGTCTGTAATCTCTTTCCATTGCTTTGTATGCAGTTTGTCAGAGTGATGGCAAGAACCAAGCCAACTGCAAGGAAAGCTGGCAAAGGGCCAGGGCTTGCAGCAACAGCAGCTGGGGCAGGTACCAAGAAATTTAGTGTGCCTCCAAAGGGAAGAGCTGCATATGGCAGGAAGGGTAAGCCAATGAGCCTGCTCAAGAAAAAGACCAAGAGATTGAATCATGGTGCAGGTGTGCTAAGGGAGATCAGGAAGCAACAGAAAGCTATAGGCTTTGCAATCCCCAGGGCACCTTTTCAAAGACTAGTGAGAGAAATATGTGATAGTTGGCACCTTGGGTTCAGGTGGAACAGAACTGCCATTCTTTCCTTACAGGAAATGGTAGAGGATTACTTGGAAAAATATTTTGAAGATGCAATGCTAGTAGCAGCCAATGCTCACAGGGTGACTTTGATGGCCAAAGACTTCAACACTTTGTCCAGAGTGAGATGGAGGTATGACAAGCTTGTTCATCCTGTGGAATGGCAGGACATAAAGATGAGAGACATATTGTTAATTCCACCTACAAGGAAGTTGAAGGTAGATAAGGTTAAGGTTGTTGAAGTAACCCACTCAAAGAACACCAGAGGGAAGCAGCAAATAAAAGAAACAAAATCTGTTATAGATGTGGAGACTAGAAAGAGGGACCTGCAGATACATAGAAGGTTGCAGGAGTTGGGCCCTAATATAGTTGTCCATATTGAGGATGAATTTTCAGTGAATGATTTTGACTTGACAAAACCATGCTTGGTAGAATTGGCTCATAAGAATGAGTATTGCTCAGATACTATCATCCTTGCAATGCTCTAGTAAGTGTCTATTATTTTACATTTTTTGCAAACTAATCCTCCTTGTACCTCCTTTATAACCTACCCTAATTATTTTTTGGTCCTATGCAGCATGATGAGAAGCTGGCTTCACCCCTCTGTATAGCATACAGTCCATATTATTGATCCTGCCATTTCTTCTAAGTTAAGAGATGCAAAGGAAACTCCCATCAGTATTTCCAGTTGGTTTAGACACTGCAATTTTGAAGTAATTGATGTTTTGCTACTTCCATACCATAATAGGTATGTGGGTGACTACTTCTTTTAAGATTCTTCTTTAAGATTGAGAACTCTTGTAGCCTTTGATTTCCTAATGCTTTTTTCCTTATGCAGTGACCACTGGAGTTTTGTTTCTATTGACATCCAGCAGAAGCAATGCTTTATATTCAACTCTCTTAAAAACACACACAGAGAGCTGAAATTGTAAGTGCTGTGTGTGCTTTTTGAACTTAAAACTTCATTATTTTGATATCATACTAACTAAATTATATATATTGTAGTTGTATTAGAAGGCTTTTAGATGCATTAGATCACTGTCCTCCCAATGTCTCTCTTTTGGATTCATAGAGCCAATAAATCTAGAGGTAAAAAGTCGTTCCCTATACTGATGTCTATTTCATGCTATGTCTTTGAACTTATTGAATAATTTTGTTTTGTTCAGATGTTAACAGTTTCTAACATATCTTTCCAACTGTACAGACCACCACAACAAGATGATTCAAGTAGCTGCAGATGGAGAGTGCTGATCAGTGCCAAATATCTACTTTCAAGCTATTTTGAGAAAGAACAGCCAGACCTTGTAAGAAAAAATAATTTTCATTTAGCTTGAAGATAATTCATATTGATACAAAGTGTTCTAAATTATCATATGCCATTGCAAATGAAAGAAGATAGCTTCAGCTCAAACTATGTATATAATTTTAGAGCTCATACAATTTGGAGGTTTTTGAGCTATGCCTCCCCCAAACTTATTGTACCAGCTACTGTGGAGTTGGGTGAGAGCTCTAAAGTACAAGAAGGTGTCATACACCTTGATGTCACAGATGAAGCACCTAGTGCTAAGGAGGAGAAGCCACAGGAGCAAGCACCTAGTGCTGAGGAGGAGAAGCCACAGGAGCAAGGACCTGCTGCTGATGTTGTTGAGGAGAAGATGGAGCAGTAGCACACAGATGCTCCTGGGGCAGTGGAGGAGACAATGGAGCAGCACCAAGATACTGTACAGGATAGGATGGAGCAGCAGAAAAAAGATTCTCCAAAAAATGATGATAGGGAGATCTTGGACCATGTAGAGCAGCCTCTGGATCAAGCTATACATAAATAGAAAATGGATGTCAGAAATATGTTTTACATGTTTAACTAAACACTTCTGTACAAAATCTTACTTGATTGAATACAAAACCTTTGTTTATGGAGTCTGTGTTACCTCAATTTTTAAATTTCAATGTCTTTGATTTTTATTGAGCTCTCTCTTCTTTTAAGCAATTGTAAAAAAGCAATATGAATCAGAGCGGTAAAGTAAACTAATAGCAATGCTTAATGAGACTAGGATAAATCAGATGGTGTACCTTTTTGTTGTTGTAGATAAATAAAAAGTCGTTTGAAATAGAACCTTCCGTCTCAAACAGAATGTCATTGCGCAATTGAGCTAGGGGGCAACATTCTCTTAATGAGATATTGACTAGCACATCACCATTCTCAACAACATCAATATCAAGAAGTTTATTTTCTGCACCAAAAGAATCTTCATCTTGATCCATTGGGACTAGTTTTGTGCCTAGCATTCGATTGCGCTTGTAATAAAAAGAGAAAATAAAATTTTGTGATGCAACCATGTACTTCAGTTGCATAGAAGGTTGGACAACCTCACAAAACACTGAACTACATGTCTTCTTATCCCAACCTTTATCCAAAAATTGTGGTATGCATGCCGAACTTGTTGCTTTAACTGTGAACATTGTTTTTGAAACCTTCACTGGAAATGTATTAAACAAGTCCACAAAAACTGTGAGAGGCATGCATAAAGAAATTTTTATTATCCTTGTGGCAATATTGGGCCTTAGAGCTTTCTGTACTTTAACACACCATGTGTGTTGGCATTGTCCAGCAACTGATAAAAATGATCAGTAAAAAATATACCCGATTAAGCTAGCTCTGTTGCACATCGACCTTGGTATTGTTGTTCTCCTATCGATCCATGCAGAACATCTATAAATCCCAGAATACAATCAATGTTTTGCCATGTCTCATACGATGAAGGATATAAATCTGAAATAAAACAACACAAGAATGTCAATAAGCAAAGAGAGAAAGCTTCATCTTAAAAATCCATACACCTCGTAAAGAAAAAAACGACAATAGAAAAATATACAATGAGGCATGTGTTGCGGAAGATCTTTTGGATAGTCTCGCAAGACAAGTTCTTTATGCATGTACACATGCTGAATCAAAACTTCTTTCACGGATATCTTCCATCTAGTGATTTTAAAATCTCGTACTCTTCCCTTCCATGACGCCAAGAAAATGTTTTTTGTCTGGGGTCTTTTTCTTTTGCTAAGTTGCATGAGCACCCATGCTCCTTTCGAAACACTAAACCTTTCCCAAGTTCCTTCCGTTTCGGCTGTACTTGAATTCTCTACCGAGGAAATAGAAGAAGCAGTTCGACGGGGTAAGGATGTGTGGTATAATTCTGCCTTCATAGCATTATCATCCACAGAGCGTCTTCCACAAAAATGGCCATGGTTTTTATTCACCATGGAGATTTTCTAAATCTGTAACAATAGCAAAGTAATGTAAATAAGATAACAAATTGAAGTTTCAAGAAAGAGAAAGTGGGCAGATAGATAGTTGACAAGAAACATCTTACTCTACGCCAAACAGGATCAAGGGAGCAGTTTTGGAAAAGAAGAGGCCGCTACACAATGAGGCAGTGGTGTAGAATGGTAGACCTTTCAAAGGAAAGGTGGCACAACAGTTCAAAGTTCAAAGGAAGGTGGAAGCGGGAAGGCCCTTTGTCAGATAAAATGTCTCTCTTCTTTTTGTACCTACATAAAGTATTGTTTCTATTTTCTATTTTCTCTTATTTTCGTGAATTTCCAACATTACATTGGCCCTCTATTGATTGGTTGAGAGCTTATTTTTCCAAACCGTAAAAGGCCCCAAAATGAGCTCCCTTTTTTCCTAATGTGTTGCTAGTACCTTAAGGAAGGTAAAAGCAATGTGATTTACCCTCATTTAATGTGAATTTTCAAGTTCTAGATTGAATTCACATTTTAGCATGACTTTCATTCAGATTTTTATAAAAATATTGACTTTGAGATCATGCCAATCAAACTTTTGGATATTTTCCCCTTTTCAGCTATTGATATAAATTCCAATTAATTTCTAGGCATCTACGCCTACTCAACTATTAATGGAAACTCCAATTAATTAGTTCTTCTCCCCTCCCCAAATGAAATTTATTAAAGTAAATGAATGGCCCCCATGAAAAATTAATCTTACCAAGTAAGTTAATTGGCCCCCACTTAATCTTATTGACATAGCGCCCCCCCCTTCCAATCCTCATCTCTGCACAGCACTTGTGAGGTCACCTTGTTTGCCTCCCATCTCATGTTCTCTGAGATGGCCATGCAGTAGAGCTAGCCCTGCCTCTCAATGCAATAGCCTCCTCTGATGTGGCCTTGAGCTTGGCAGCCTCTTAGGTCCTCCTTGCTAGGCAGGCATCAAAATCTCCTGCACAAAAGTCCCTCAAGCCTATAAATGTTGAAGTCTATTGATGCACTTCATACATTTGAAGGTTTTCCAAAGCTGGTCCAAGATTGTGTACTTGTTTCTCAAATGTTTATGTGGGTGGCTTTTGCTTGAATTCCTAAATTGGTCCAAGGTTTTCTGAAGCTAGTCCAAGGTTGTGTACTTGGTTCTCAAATGTCTATGTGGGTGGCTTTTGCTTGAATTCCTATGGCTTTCACGCTTATACATTGTAGCACAAGATTATATGCTTACCAAAGCTGGGGTCAAGAACTGTTTTGGTTGGAGCTGCTATGAATTTGTTTAATATTGGCTATTATCAAGGTGATGCAGTTGATCCCCTAGACGATGTTCGGTAAAGGGGCTTATCTTGGGTATCCGATGAGTTGCTAAGTCATACACCAATGGGGAGCAATTTCAATGCTTATGGCACAAATGACCTCTCCCTTTCCCTCCAATCTTGTCCCAATGTGATTGAAACGTGATAAAAAAAAGTTCCTCTTGCAATTTGTTGATCCCAAGCTACTAGTCGCAAATCTAGGACACCACCTCGACACTACCAACACGAGCATTTTTGGAGCCTTAGTGTGGCTTTCTACAGGGGTGCAGACTATTGTGTACTTGTTTATGATGTGAATGTCATAAAGTCTTTTGACTAATCTAGATAATTGGTGGATTGAGATCCTTATTCAGGTATCCCTACTGGGGTATGCGATGTGACACTCGATTTGAGATTGCTGGCTAGAATGGAAGGCGAAGGTGGAAATATTGCAATGGGGGAGAGGTGGCTAGACAAGTCTATCATGTGAGCAATTAAGATATGGGTTAGGGCTAGGTTGGGTTAGGTTAGGGTTAGTTTGGATGGGTTGTGTTAGTCTAGGATAGGTTAATCTAGTATGGCTATTAGTTCCTTAAGGAAGGTAAGAGCAATGTGATTTGATCTGATTTAATATAAGTTTTCAACTTCTAGATTGAATTCACTTTTTAGCATGTGAGGTCACTTCATTTGCCTCCCGTCTCATGTTCTTCTCTGAGATGGCCATGTAGTTGCTAGCCTTGCCTCTCAATGCAATAGCCTCCTCTGATGTGGCCTTATGCTTAGCAGCCTCTCAAGTCCTCCTTGCTAGGCGCCTAGGCATCAAAAGTCTCCTGCAACAAGGAAGTCCCTCAAGCCTATAAATGTTGAAGTCTAGTGATGCACTTCATACATTCAAAGGTTTTCCAAAGCTAGTCCAAGGTTGTGTACTTGGTTCTCAAATGTCTATGTGGGTGGCTTTTGCTTGAATTCCTAAGCTGGTCTAAGGTTTTCCAAAGTTGGTCCAAGGTTGTGTACTTTGTTCTCCAATGTCTATGTGGGTTGCTTTTGCTTGAATTCCTATGGCTTTCATGCTTATACATTGCAACACAAGATCATATGCTTGCTTAAGCTGGGATCAAGAACTATTTTGGTTGGGGTTGCTACGAATTGTTTAACACTGGCTATTATCAAGGTGATGCAGTTGATCCCCCCAGATGATTTTCAGTAAAGGGGCTTATCCTGGGTATTTGATGAGTTGCTAACTTATACACCAACATGGAGCAATTTCAATGCTTATGGCACAAATGACCTCTCTTTTTCCCTCTAATCTTGTCCCAAAATATCTAGCCTGTCCACTTATTCATGGAATGTTAAATATTCTGAATTATGCAATGGAAAAAAGTTGACATGTATTTGGAAAAGTACATAGTAGTAGAGTTCATAACAATACGGAGCATGCATCAAGGACCTACAAATCATTCTAAACACCAGGCGTAGTGAGAATCCATGTTTAGTAAGTGGACATGTACAAAGACAATGTCCTCTAGGTCCTTAACATTTGTCTAATCCAATATCTCCACCTTCGCCTTTCACTCTAGCCAACAATCTCAAATCGAGTGTCACATCGCAAACCCTAGTAGGGATACCTGAATAAGGAACTCATTCCACCAATTATCTCCACCTTATTTTGTTGGTAATATAATATGCAATTGTGCATTACATGAAGCCAAGTATGAAGGTTTTTTAAACATAGCTTCAAGAAGGTTTTGTGCACTCAAATTAAAAATCTTGTGTGAAGTTCACAAGAGTGGTTCTAGCTTTGTCAATGCCAAAGTGTGATATGTGAGAATTGTTCACAAGCCATGTAGGCTTATGATATTATCCATAAGATTTGAGATTTCCTCTTTGGCAATGTGTTTGCAATTTCGGAGGTCTACTTCTTGAAACTTGAGCCTTAGAGTGATCTATGAATTGGTTCATCTAGGTTCTTGATCTATGGATTTTGCATGTTGTTGGTAAAACCCTTGGTCCTTGTGATCTACAAGGTCTATGTGTCAAGCTACATGATGCTTCTTATACCTCTTAGGGGTTCAAGGGTATCCTTGTCCTCTAGATTTTGTAGTGTTAAAAGTAGCAAATATGCATCCACGTGGCATCTTGCAAGTTGAGATTTACAAGTCATTGCCTTCCATACATGTCACAACTTCAGTCTTCATACCACAAGACCTACCATTAAGTTCACCCAAAGTCATGAGATAGTTGCCCATTCCTTCTATTTCTATGGGCCCTCGGATCGCTAAAATATATTTCATATTAATGCATGAATCTTGATACTTACATAATATTTGGAAGCATGAATAAGCATTCTTTCAAATTTTTTTCTTTTTGGCATTTTATGTGCATGAAGAATAAAGATACTTCTATATGTTTATTATTATATGTATTCTTACATTTTGCATGAATAAAAATTGTTTACATATTCATGGAAGGCTTTTTGTTATAAGTCTAAGAGTATGGTCATTACTACATTTATGAATTGAAATGTTGTCTCTAAGAAAAGTTTGATTTGACCTATAGAGGAAAATATAATGTATGAACACCAATTTGTAGGTTGAAAGAAGTTGAGTGACTCAGAGGCAGGTTTAATTCTCCTAAAGCAATTCTAATTCCAAATTTTGGACAAAATGGAAAAATGACTATAATATGGTTCCATGCTTATTTTATAAGTCATTTTCTTCTCTGTATTCTCTTCTTTCATCTTTTGTTCTATCAATTTCTACCTTGTTTACCTACTCTGGTATTTTTTGCAAATGTGGTGAGGATCAGCTTCCTTGTCATTGCCAAAACTCACCCAAAATCACTAGTGATGGAGTTCCTTAACTTATTTGGTCTCCCCCATTAGTCACTCAGCGTTTGGCATTAGTGATGGTGAATTGTCCGATCTGCTCATGCATCTCTACTCTTCTTTTTTTGTTGTCGAGGCCTACAAACAAGCTACGAGTGTCTCAATTGTCTTTTAGGTCTTTTGTTGGGTAGCTCCATCATGCACTACACTTGAATCACTCATACACAACTAGTTTCTCTAATGCGCGATTTATACTCCCCAATGAGATCGCCAAATGTGCGGATTGCATGCTACGATTAGGTCTCTTGTCTCGTGGCCTCTTCATCTTAAGTGGTGGGGCAATTGTTATTTCTAAATAGATGGATGAATGTCATCCTTTGTCAAAATAATGCAAAACAAACACAGCATATGCAAAGCGAGTCATAAAAGAAAGAATCCTTGTGTGATTCGGTCTCTTGTCTTGTGGCCTCTTTGTCTTCTGGGTGACAGGGTGATTGCCATTTTTGGATAGTTGAATGAGTGTCATCCTCATCAAATGAATGCAAAACAAGTGTAGCGTACACGAAGCAAGTCATATTAGAAAGATTGCATGCAAATGCAAGAGTAGAGGTGAAAAGGAATGAAGAGAGTTTCTATTTCATATGGCTAATCAACTGCAAATATAGTACCACATCTGCACTCGAGACACGCATAGCTCTTCCTCTAGATTCTCTAGCTTAACTATAGGACTTCAACTCCTTTTTATACTAGTTGTGAAATTGATACAAACGGCGGGTACTATCCACCACACCTTTATACGAGTTCAAGGGCTGTGAGATTTGCTCTAACATACCTTTTTATTCATCCCTAACATGCCATCATGCTCCATTGACTTCTATTCTTCCCAGCATCCTGTGCCTTCACTACCCTTGAAGTCGAGATCATGAAGGCGATACTGATAGCTAGGTTTATGGTGCTAATGCCTTGCCAGGTCTATTACAATTCCTAAATAAGAGGGCTCTCTCTGCTCATTCCTCCCAGCCATGGTTTCCTGGTGATCCCCTTCTCATGAGTACTATTTCTTTTTTTGTCACTTTGGAGATCTCTCTTTGGAAACCTCCCTTGAGCCCAATGCTTGCAAAGTGGCCTCCTCTTTTGGTGCCATGTGTCCCACAAGGGACCTTACCCTTCTAGCCCCCTCATGGGCTCTCCTTTGCACCTCTTAACTAATTTCTAGGCCTAGGCGTGACCCTAGACCCAAACCCTCTAGGCCTCATAGTATGCAAGCATCATCAAGCCTTTTGGTTTCTCGCCTAACCACAATCACAATACATGGTTCTGGGATTATGGTGGTTGACGTAACATTCCCTTCCCCTTAAGAATCATTTACGTTCTTGAAAACAAAATTGGGAAACCTCCTTTGGAGACTACTTACCGTTTCCCATGTTGAACTCTCTTCAGATCTATCTTTCCACTTAACAAGACATTCTTGCCATATAGTATGTCACGTTCTTTTTTCTTGTCTATCTAAAATTCTTTCTGGTTCATGTGGTAAAGATGCGGGTTCAATGAGTTCAACTAGGACTTCATTTCTAATGAGATTATTATCATCTCCTAATTTTCTTTTTAGCCTACTAACATGAAAAACTGGATGTACTCTACATCCCTCAGGTAAGGCTAATTTGTAAGCAAGTTCTCCAATCCTCTTAAGTATTGTGAATGGTCCACAATACCTAGGAGACAACTTCAGACAATTACCTGTATTTAGAGATTTTGAAGATTCAGGTACCTTAGGGTAGAATTTCTCCTTTACTTCAAACTCCAACTTTCTACGGTGGGGGTTTGCATAACTTCATGCTCTATCTTGAGCTCTTCTTATGCTATCTTTAGCTAACTTAAGCATTTGATTCATATATTTAATAAAGTCTTTGGCCACTTGAACCTTCTCTTTTTCGAGTCCGACTGTCATTGGGGCTCTTGGTTGAAATCCATACGTCATCATGAATGGACTAAAACCTGTAGCTGAATGTTTGGCACTGTTATATGCAAATTCTAATATGGATAGATAATGTTCCCAATTAGTTTTCAGTTTACTCAAATATGCTCGAAGCATATCCTCAATGATCTGATTGGCTCTTTCCATTTGACCATCACTCTGTGGATGATCCACGGTGCTCATATTCAATGAAGTTTCCAACCTCTTAAACATAGCCCTCCAAAAATGGTTCTTAAATTTGCTATCTTGGTCGCTAACAATATTGACTGGTAGCCCATATAGTCTATAGATATGCTCCACCAATAGCCTAGCTCATTCTAGAGTTTAACATCTTCATTGACATGAATAAAATAAGCCATCTTGGTCAACCGATCCACAGTTACCCACACAGAGTTGTGCCCCCTCTGTGTCCTAGGTAACCCCATAATGAAATCCAGGGAGATGCTTTCCCATTTGCCAGATGAAATCTCCACTGGACCTCCTACCTTAAGGCATTTAGCCTTATTGATTGGCATTTTTGGCACTTCAATACATAATCTTGGACGTCCTTACCTATTCCAGGCCAAAAGAATTGTCTTTTCAGAAGCACATATGTCTTCTGAACTCTCGGGTGTCCAGCACTCGGACTATCATGACATTCAAAAAGGATTTGATGCCTAATGTCATTATCATCTAGGACACATACTCTACCCTTGTAGAGCAGGTAGCCATCTTCAATAATATATTTTTTTCCACTTGAGTCCTTGATCACCACCTTGTGGTGTGTTGCCATTTCCATTCGACTCCTCAGTGAAAGCCTCTCGATTAGTTGGATCCCTATTTCTAATTGCTTTCCATATTTCAAAGAAGTGAGGATCAAACTCACATTTGAGAAAGAATGTAACATCGTGCTAAACCTAGTGCACACAAGATTAGCAGAAGAACTAAGGAGGCTCAAAGCACACCAAATAAGACATGAGAGGGAGATAGCAAATCTATATCTCTTGCAATGTGTGTTCAACAATACATGATAGGCCTCTTATATAGAGAGTGCCCTTTGAATAGTCAACCATGTGGGATCCTTTCATCCACATCTCTCCTTGTGGATATCCTTCATCCACATCTCCACATCTTGTAATCCACATCCTAGGGTGGCTACTTTAATTCTTTCCTATACCAGACCTTAGCCCTTTAATCTATGTGCTCATGGCACCATATCTCTCAACACCTCCCCTTGGTGCCATGATCCTTTGCCTACTACAAGGTGGTCAGATGTGAGTTACATTCCATCACCTCCCCTTAGTGCATGCATTGCTACTGAAGGTGGTCAAGTGTGGCTTTTACATGTCAATACCTCCCCTGGGTGCTTTCATAGCTACTCTTAGGTGGTCAGGCTTGATTTACAAACATATGGGCTAAAGGTGGAAAGGATTTTACTTTTCAATGCTTCATGTCAATGGCATTCACTTCTTAGCTTGACATAGCTTGATGCATGATGTTTTGTTCTTCCATGTGCCTTGATGCTTTATGTGTGGATGCCATGTTTTGTGCTATGGTCATCTCATGCACTTGTGCTTTTGGCATGCCTTTTGCATTCATGCATCGCTTTTATATTTCTTGCAAAGGTCTTAGCACGAGCTTCATTTTACTTCAATGGCAGTGTCTAATTGTTAACAATGATTCTTATTTGACAGGCGCGTAGAGCTCAAAAAGACAATCACTTTTCCTTTTTGGAGTGTGGCCAAATTCTTCTTGGATTGCAAGTTACGCCTTGTTGAAGTTTGTGCGAAGAAGAGGGGGCCTTGATGATGTGGCATAGGGGGCATTCACATGCTGCAGATACATTGTGCTTAGTAGGGGCTATGTGCTTAGGTGGCACTATGCCACATGGCAACTAACTAAACCAAACTTACAAAGACTTAACCATGGTAAAGTTAGTCTAACCATAACTTTAACCCAAGGTTACCTACCCTTAAGCTCTGGTATGATTCTATCTGCCCCGTGTCCTAAGGTCTATACCTTAGGAAAAAAGAGAAATCTCTACTGCACAGTTGACGAAGCGCTTACGATGACTACGCAGTGAAGCATTGGACAATCTTACAGGCGAATTCGTTGCTGCAATTGGAGCTGCCGTGTGCATTGGAGCAAGGAGCCTGTGTCGCTGAAAGTGTACCATCTGTGGATGGTCACTGCTTGTAGTTCGTAGAGGTATGTCATTTCATTATAGGTTGGAGATTGTTAACAGCGAGTGTTGGTGCCTTTTTATCTTGGTCGCTTGCTGTTGTTTCTTGGTCACTTGCTGCTGGTAGGCACGTCTTGGTCGGTTGTTGCTACTTCAGATGGCCAACTGGTTGTCTACTAGTTGGCTATGGTTTTGGGGTCGTTGCATGTGGTCGATGAGCCGCTGTGCATAGCTATAGTCAAGAGACTAGGCAGATGGACTGGTTGAAGGAGCCGCTGGACGATGAGCTAGAGACGGAGAATCGATTTGAGAAGTCAGATCATTTCAAGGTTGCAAACATACACCACGCTCTTTGGAATTGCATGTCTCGTAGTCATGTATTGCACATCTCTCTAGAGCCTCGATCTATCTGGAAATAGATTGATCGAGGGGTTTCCTTTAGAGCTTAGTAAGCTCAATCAATTGCAAAAGCTTTACTGGGTCGATGGAGAGCGTAGCCAGGTTGCATGGCTCATAGCAGGCTAGCAATGGAGAGAAGACGGGCTTGGAGGAGATGTGCTGGGGTCGAGTCATTGCTTCTTACCCTTGGAGATGTTGAGATATCAAGCTCTACCCCCGATATATCTCCTGGATGACTATCATTTATGTCACCGCCTATGTTAGTTGTACTCGTGGTGTAGTTAGACTACCACGTATGTTTTTGGTTTGGGTTCACATATGAACCACGTATTCTAGGGTTTGACATATAGGGTATTTCCCTCTTCTATTGTATTGTTGTTATGTGCAAAAGTGAAGAAAGGCTTCACCCTCCAACCTTGTGTCCTCTCTCTTTTGTGTGTTGTGAAGAAAGCTGAACTTGAGTCTCCTATCTCTCTCCCTTATTCTTTACATGGTATCAGAGCCTTGTTCGTGGTAAGGAGCTCAAGAAAGCAAGCCAAGTTTGTGGTGTCCTGGTAAGAGGACCAGTGTTGCTTTCCTATTTCGAGTTTGGGAGCAAATCTCTGCAGGTAGCACAGCCAGAAGTGCAGGAGTGCACTGTTTCAGATTGAGAGGCCCTTTGCGGTGTGGTGAGAGCGCAGTATATGCTACGGGATAGGGCAAAGCCCTTGGTGACTTTATTTTTTTGATTTGAGGCCGTTTCGGGGCCCGTTTTGAAGGCGGAAGTTCTTCGCAAGCACTCAAAAAAAGGCCCTGTTTTTCGCTGTGCGACCACTACGCGGCTAGTCGGTGGAAAGGTGCCACAGAAATTGCATCGTATGCCTGTGTGCAGAGATATTGGGAGTTGCAGATTCATGCCTGTTGCCTGTTGATGCAAAATCGTCACTAGGAAGTGACTGTGTGGTGAAATACCACTTTCGTCAGTGTTGCAGATCTGCCCCTGTGAGGCTTTTTGCAGAAGTTTTGCTATTTGCCCTTGTGAGGCATTTGCTGTGTTTACAGGTTGCTGTTGCAATTCATGATTTGTAAAATGTCTGAGAATCTGTCTACCATTGTCAGTGAGAAGCTTGACAAGAACAACTTCCAAGCATGGAAGTTCAGGATGACAAACTTCCTTATGGGAAAGGGAGTTTGGGAGTACATCAGTGGTGAAACTGCAGAACCAGTTTTGGGTGCTGCTCCCACTCCTACTGAATTGAAGGCCTTTAAAGAATGGCATGAAAAAGCCAGAAAATGCCTGTATTGGCTGTCTGTTAGCATTTCAGATTCTATGATTGTGCATATACAGGATGTAGAGACGCCTAAGGAGGCATGGGATACATTGGTGAAGCTGTATAGCACAAATACCAAAGCACGAAAGATGCAGCTAAAGCAGGAGTTGCACAATGTGCAAAGGAAAAATCTGAATATAAATGAGTATTCCTTGAAGGTGAAAGGCCTTGCAGATTCTCTTGCCTCCATTGGAGCACCTGTTGATGATGAGAACTTAGTGTCCGTGACCTTGAATGGGGTCTTGGGAAAGATTATGCACAGTTTCGGACATCCATTGGAGTCCGTGAAACATTTCCTGATTTTTAGGAACTTATTGCTCTCTTGCTGAGTGAAGAGCAAAGGAATGGTGGTTCAGCCACCTCAACTTCTCAAGAGACTGCTTTCTACTCGAATACAGGTAGAGACAGGGGTAGAGGAAGAGGCCGTTTTGGTGGCCGTGCAGGAAATCAGAACCAACAGCAACAACAGGAAAACCAGTCCTATGGAGGAGGACGTGGTAGTTCTAGAGGCAGGGGGAGCCAAAGAGGCCGTGGTTCATGGCAAAGGAACCAGCAAGTAAATAGCAGCACAGAATGCTATTATTGTGGAAAGCCTGGACACAAGGAGAATACATGCTATAAAAAGCAGAATGACATCAAAAGTGGGAAGTTGCAGCAAAGCAACTATGCATCATCAAGTGGGCATGGTGACGATAGAAATGAGCACCTTTTTGTGATGCAGCATATGGTTAACTCCATGTCAGGAGATGCTGCAGCTTGCAATGATGTTTGGTATGTTGATTTAGGTGCCTCTAACCACATGACCAGTCATGGTGAGTGGTTTCATGATGTTAGAAATTTGGATAAGCCAGGTTATGTTGAAACAGGTGATGATACTGCGCACCCAATTACGCAGGTTGGTAAAGTGCCATTGGCTATGCAGGATGGCAAAACGAAGTACTTGGCAGATGTACTTCATGTTCCAAAAATCACTAAGAACCTGGTTTCAGTTGGCCAGATGGTTGAGCAAGGTCTGCAGGTTAGATTTAATCCTGATGGATGCTTTGTTGAGGACTTGAAAAATAAGTGCCGCTTGGTTGCGAAAGGCAACAAAAATGGCAGAATGTTCACCTTGGATGTTGATATGCCTGAGGTGAAAGCTGCTATGTTTGCACATGGGAGAGATGTCATTGCAGATATTGAGATATGGCACAAGCGCATTGGGCACGTGAATATACAAAGGCTGAAATCTATGCAAACGAAAAACATTGTTGCAGGTTTGCCTAAATTCAGAGTTGAGGGAATGCAAAAGGTATGTGAAGCATGCCAAATGGGTAAGCAGGCCAGACATGCATTTCCCAAAAATGCTAAGGTGAGTAGAAGACCTTTGGAAGTGATCCATTCAGATGTTTGGACAACCAAAGCTGCTTCTATTGGTGGATGCCATTATTATGTGACGTTTATTGATGACTACACTAGGAAGGTGTGGATTTATTTTATGAAGCACAAAAGTGAAGTGTTCAGCCATTTCAAGGCTTTTAAGGCCATGGTTGAAAAAGAGAAAGGTGTGCATATTAAAGTGCTAAGATCTGATGGAGGGGGAGAGTACTTTTTAGAAGAATTTTGTGAATATCTGAAAGAACAGGGAATTCAAAGGAAGTACTCATGCAGGTCTACCCCTCAGCAGAATGGGGTTGCAGAAAGGAAGAACAAGCATATTGCAGAAGTAGGACGGGCGATCCTAAATGAGAAAAACATGCCTGATTATTTTTGGGCTGAAGCAGTAGCAACTGCTGTTTATATTATGAACAGAACCCCCACTGCAGCTGTCCATGGCATGACGCCTGAAGAAATGTATACAGGCCAAAACCAGATATTTCTCACTTGAAGGTATTTGGTTGCATAGCTTATGTTCATGTTCTTGATGAGAAGAGAACAAAGCTGGATCCAAAGGCAGAAAAATGCATCTTTATTGGATATGCTCTGCACCAGAAAGGGTATCGCTATTATAACCCTTCCACCCGCAAAATGCAAGTGAGCAGAGATGTTGTTTTTGATGAAATGAGCAGCTGGTATGCACCAACTGTTATGGTAGGAGATGCAGATGCAGGAAATGGGAATGCTGCAATAAATGCAGAGCAGCAATCTCAAGCCTTGAGTGGACCCAGAGAGTCCTCTACTAGTGGATCTAATGCATGGACAGGGAGATTGAGATCTAGTGAATCGTCACATGGCAGTCCTGATAGTGTTGTGCAGGTATCACATAAGGGAAAAGAAAAAGTGGACCATGCTCCAGTGTTTGATGTGTCTGCTGGTAGCTCTCATGTTGATGGAGAGTCAAGCGGCTCTGAAATGAGCCTTGATGAGGAACTTGGGATTCCTTCTGTTGTTACACCTGGTGCAAGGAAAAGCAGGCATGATTTAAAGACTCCTGCAACTGATCCAGTTGTACGGAGGTCCACTCATATTAAGTATCCAGTTGACAGGCTGAGATATGATGGGTATACAGCACATCACTATGCTTATATGGTCAAGGTTCTAGAGGAGCCAGAGCCCACATGTTTTGAGGATGCAGCAGGGCATAAAAATTGGGAAGCAGCTATGGATGAAGAGATGGCTGCCTTGGATGCAAACCACACTTGGGATTTGATGCCTTTGCCTCATGATAAGAAGGCTATTGGCTACAAGTGGGTTTACAAAGTAAAGCACAATGCTGATGGGTCAGTTAGCAGGTACAAGGCAAGATTGGTTGCCAAAGGTTTTGCGCAGAGGAAACTTTCAGCCCAGTTGCAAGGATGGCAACCGTGAGAGCAGTAATTGCTATGGCTGCTGCAAAGGGATGGTCTTTGCATCAGATGGATGTGAAAAATGCCTTCTTGCATGGTGATTTGCAGGAAGAGGTTTATATGATGCAGCCAGAAGGTTATGAGAATAATTCACACCCCGATTTTGTATGCAGGTTGCGCAAAGCCTTGTATGGCTTAAAACAGGCGCCGAGGGCATGGTCAGACAAGATAGGGCAATATCTTGTCACTATTGGATTTCAGATTTCCAATTCAGATTTTTCACTTTATGTGAAAAGGACAAACAGAGGGATTGTGCTTGTAGTCATCTATGTTGATGACTTGATTATTACAGGTGATAGTGATGCAGACATTAATGAAGTGAAGCTGCTGTTGAAGCAGAAATTTGAGATGAAGGATTTGGGAGAGCTGCGTTACTTCTTGGGCATTGAGGTTATTAGATCCCCGAGTGGGATATGGCTGTTGCAAAGGCAATACGGTTTGGACATGCTGTCCAAATATGGGATGACAGGCTGTAAGCCTATCTCTGTTCCATTGGAGCAGAATGTGAAGCTCAATGCAGAGACAGGTGAGCTTCTTGAAGATATTACTATGTACAGGCGCATAGTAGGTAGCTTGATTTACATGACTATAACCAGACCAGATTTGAGCTATGCTGTGGGGCTGGTGAGTCAGTTTATGCAGGCACCGAGGAAGCCACATTTGGATGCGGCTAGGCGCATACTGCGGTATGTGAAGTCCACATTGCATTATGGACTGTTTTATGAAGCTGGGTGTGCATTACAGGT
Organism: Dipteris shenzhenensis; assembly: GCF_047967505.1. Lineage (NCBI taxonomy): Eukaryota > Viridiplantae > Streptophyta > Polypodiopsida > Gleicheniales > Dipteridaceae > Dipteris > Dipteris shenzhenensis. The sequence goes on along the minus strand of NC_141628.1, from coordinate 38,341,115 downwards.
ACATGGATACACAGATGCTGACTGGGCTGGTAGTGTCTCAGACAGGAGATCTACTAGTGGTTTTATGTTTTCCCTTGGGAGTGGTGCCATTAGTTGGAGCAGCAAGAAGCAGCCAACAGTTGCCTTGTCGAGCACAGAGGCTGAGTACAGGGGTGCAGCAATGGCTGCATGTGAGGTAGCTTGGTTACGGAAGCTACTTGCAGATATGGGACAGTCAATTCATACAGCAGTTGTCATTCATTGTGACAACATTAGCAGCATCATGCTTGCTAATAACCCAGTTTATCATGCTAGAACGAAGCACATTGAGGTGCATTATCACTTTGTGAGAGAGAAGGTTCTAGCTGGTGAGATTTATCTTGTCTATGTCAGCACTGAGGAGCAGGTGGCTGATATTTTTACGAAGGCATTGGGTACTGAGAAGCTTCGCAGATTTAGGAGCTTGCTTGGTGTACGTGAGATGGATTTGAGCTTGAGGGGGAGTGTTGAGATATCAAGCTCTACCCCCGATATATCTCCTGGATGACTATCATTTATGTCACCGCCTATGTTAGTTGTACTCGTGGTGTAGTTAGACTACCACGTATGTTTTTGGTTTGGGTTCACATATGAACCACGTATTCTAGGGTTTGACATATAGGGTATTTCCCTCTTCTATTGTATTGTTGTTATGTGCAAAAGTGAAGAAAGGCTTCACCCTCCAACCTTGTGTCCTCTCTCTTTTGTGTGTTGTGAAGAAAGCTGAACTTGAGTCTCCTATCTCTCTCCCTTATTCTTTACAGGAGACTTGTAGAAGCCGCCTTGAAGATTCGAGGCTACTGGATGTGCTTGGAGCTAGGATGCTGAGTCGCTATGGATGGAGAGATCTGTGGAGCTGTAGAAGAGCTCCGAGTTGCTACTGTCATTTAGAGATGGAGGGGCTGCCCATCATTGAACTAGAAAGTGAGGTTGTTGCTGTTGTTGGTGGAGTAGCCCGTGAGGCTTGGAGGTGGTGTAGCTATGTGTGGAGGTAATTCTACAGTCCGTGGAAGAAGCTGATTGATAAGGCATTGCATCTTATCACTCCTTGTCTACTAGAGATGCAGTTGCTGCTACTGCTATGTAACTTACTAAGCAGGGGTCTCCTTTACTAAGTATGTCCTCATTGAGGCATCATCGTTGAGGCTGGTTGTTGAGGTCGAGCATAGACGAGGATAGAGAGATATAGTCTCTCTCGAACATTCCTCACACTCTTGTTAATCTCTTTCTCCAAGATCTCTCAAGAAGTTAAATGAATGGAATTCCTTGAAGAAGATGGATTTCTCTCACTCTTTCTCTCAATGAATTCTATCTCACAAGAACTCTCGAGATCTAAAACTAATCTTACATTTTGAAACTAATGTAAGAATGGAAGCAATCCTAGTGAACTACTAATGAGCTAAACTAGGAGAGCTAAACCTACACTCTGATACCATGAGAAAGAATGTAAGATCATGCTAAACCTAGTGCACACAAGATCAGCAGAAGAACTAAGGAGGCTCAAAGCATACTAAATAAGACATGAGAGGGAGATAGCAAATCTATATCTCTTGCAATGTGTGTTCAACAATACATGATAGGCCTCTTATATAGAGAGTGCCCTTTGAATAGTCAACCATGTGGGATCCTCTCATCCACATCTCTCCTTGTGGATATCCTTCATCCAGATCTCCACATCTTGTAGTCCACATCCTAGGGTGGCTACTTTAATTCTTTCCTATACCATACCTTAGCCCTTTAATCTATCTGCTCATGGCACCATATCTCTCAACAACATTTCCCCTTTAAGGACTCTAGGAAATCATTATGGAATTGAGTAAAACTCAACTCATTAACAATTGGCATTCAGCTAAGAGAGTCTACTACCACATTGAACTTCCCTTTCCGATATGTTAATTGTATTTAAAACTCTTGCATTAACTCAGCCCATCTAGGTTTTTTACCTTTAAGCTCTGGCTGATTACAAATCACTTAATGCTCTCTTGATCAAAGATGATCTCAAATTTTGCACCATATAAGTAGTGCCTCCACTTTTTTAAAGCATAGACTATAGCATATAGTTCCTTCTCATATGCCGAGTAATTCTGTTGGGCACAATCTAACTTTTTGCTTTCAAAGCCACTGGTTGACCTTTTTGTATAAGTACCGCTCCAATAGCAAAATTATTGGCATCTGTCTCAACCACGAATGGTCCATTGGGATCCACTACTTTTAAGATAGGAGCTGCTGCTATAGCTACCTTTAATTTTTCAAAACTGCTCTTTTGAGGTTCATCTCATATGAAGGTGCTTCCCTTCCCGTTAATCTAGTCCGTCATCGGAACAGCAATCCTAGCATAATCCTTTTTGTATAAGTACTACCCCAATAGCAAAATCACTGGCATCTGTCTCAACCACGAATGGTTCATTGGGATTCACTACTTTTAAGACAGGAGCTGCTGCTTTAGCTACCTTTAATTTTTCAAAACTTCTCTTTTGAGGTTCATCACATATGAAGGTGCTTCCCTTTCCCTTAAGCTGGTACGTCATCGAAATAGCAATCCTAGCATAATTCTGGATGAATCTCCTATAGAATCCTGATAAACTAAGAATATATGTAATTCTTCTAGATTTGTAGGATGTGGCCATTCCAATATGGCCCTTACTTTGTCAAGGTCCATACAAACCCCTTCTTGGGATATTATATGTCCCAAGTATTTCAGTTCTTTTGCAAAGAATTCACATTTGGATTTTTTAGCAAAAAGTGAATTATCTTTAAGCACTTGCAACACTTTTTACTAATGTTCCAAATACTTTTTTCTGGTTTTACTATAGATAAGGATATTGTCTAAAGATACTACAACAAATTTCCCTAGATATGGCCTTAAGACACTATTCATAAGTGTCATGAAAGTTGCTGGAGCATTTGTTAATCCAAATGGCATTACTTTAAATTGATAATGCCCATATCTAGTATGAAATGATGTCTTAGGGACATCCTCTTACCTAATTCGTACTTGGTAATATCCTGATCTTAAATCAATTTTAGTAAAGAATTTTGCCCCTTGCAATTGATCAAAGACCTCATCAATGCGAGGCATAGGATACTTATTTTTTATGGTGATTTTATCTAGTGCTTGGTAATCTATGCATGAATGCATAGTACCGTCCTTTTTCTTTACTAGTAAAACTAGTGCAGACCAAGGTGAGCTACTTGGTTGAATTTGGCCCTTCCTAAGATATTCCGTTAATTGTCTTTCTACCTCACATTCCTCCGTTTGACTAAGCCTATATGGGGGTTTACAAACAGGGGTAGATCCAGTAATTAAATCTATTTTATGATCTACTCTCTCAGGAGGTAAACCATTAGGTAAATCAGATAGAAAAACATCTTTAAATTCAAACATTAAATCATTGAAAGAAGATTTATACTTTTTAACATTATAAAAAACAACATTTCTTCTTTCCAATGTAGAAGACATAAAATCACCAATAAAAGTAAGTTCACAAAGATATACCTCACATTCTTCTTGGTGTAGTAGTCATTCTAATTCCATCAAACAAATAAGAGGAGAGTTAGGCACATCATGTTCTCCTTGAGTCTAGAAGACTCTACCCTCTTTTTCAAACATAATGGAGTTATTAAGATAACTCCTCTATAAGCTATGCCCAAGACTATACAACCATTCTCGACTAAGCCCTACATCTGTTTGGTCGAGATGCATGATTTGGAAATCCAAGGCATTCTGATAACCCTAAATATCCACCTCTACACCATGTATCATGGTGTCCCAAACTTTTTTATCATTGCCCTTCGCCAAAGAGACCACATATTTATGGGCATTGGGACTCTCAAGCAATTTTAATTTATTAACTAAGGAGTAGTTTAAGAAATTATGTGTTGCACTATCATTGACTATCACTCTTACTCTTTGCCCCTTAATTTTTCCATGCATCCTCATTAAATCATGAGGACCAAAGGTGGGCTGCCACATTGCCAATGATAGATAGCACATGTGGGTGCTATCCTCATGATAGACCTCTACCTCAGTGTACTTTTCAGTACCATTAAGTGGCAACATTTGCATTGCATGCACTTGTTTTTGTGGAGGTCTCTTTGGGGCTTGAGCTCCCATTGGTTTATTTTTAGGGCAGTTCCAAGCAACATGGTCTTTGCCCAAACATTTGAAGCAAAGATTTTCTTGCCTGGCCCTTTCATAATCCTCTTTCTTCAAGAGAGGATGATTTTGTGTTAGAGGTTTCTTAGGTGGTGCCTGAGGAACCTCCTTAAAGTGCCCCTTCCTTTTCAAATTGGGAAATTTATTGAACTTTGGAACAAAACCTGTTTGCTCTAAAATTCCAACTCTGAATTTTCTCATCATATCATCGTATATTTGGGCATACTTAATGGCTTCCTCGAAGGTTTTAGGAGAATTTCTTTTCACCTCAACCTTATAAGTGTCTTTGAAACCTCTCACGAAACCCCTTATCTTTTGGAATCCATCAATTTGCTTCAGCTTAAGGACTGCCTCCCTATAGTTCACTAGACTAGAGTATTGTTACCCATAGTGCAATTGTCCCAAGCCTCCCACGCTCTTTCTAATTCATTTTCCAGTAAAAGCTCCTTTAGGAAGGATTGTTCAAACTCAGTCCAATACCTAGGAATTCTTTCACTCTCCCTAAGGCTCATAAACATTTTATAGGCTTTATTTCCAATCGAAAGACTTGCTTCCATGACTTGATTTTCAAGAGATGTATTCCGGAGTCGGTGGAAGTCTTGCCACTTTTGCAAGAATGTATTAATCACATCTTTATTATGCTCCTTTTCTTCCCCATTGAAAATTGCCGGTTTTAAGTCCTTAAGGATGTTCGAGGTTTCTCTAATTCAAGAGGTGGACATCTCAACTTAATTAGGAGGAATCGGTGATTTTTTAGTAATAGATACCGATTGAGAATTGGCTATCTTAGTTATAGCCTTAGCTAGGGTTTTTAGTGTTTCATTGATAACTCCTAGTTGTGTATCTATATTTTGCATTCGAGTTTCAAGTTTAGTAAATTCCGCATACGGAATTCCATAATCACCGTACTCTCTGTCCTCCATTTCCACGTTATCCTCTTGATTTTCAATTTGTACTTCCTCATGTGTTTCCTCTCCAACTATTGCTTTTCCCTTTCTAGCCCTTTCCTCGGCCCCCTTGATCATACCATCCCTTTTTGGAGTTGTCATTTTAAAGATGTACATTTTCTAGAAATTATAAAGCAAAGCGTTTTATATCAGAGAGAAAAATGCGATGCCCACTTCCTTGGTATTTGTTCCACGCATCGAATTTGTCTTCGAAGTTGTCTCGCTTTCTTTGATTCATGGATTCGCCTTTTAATTCTGCGCTTTCCCTTCTTTGGATCTTAACTCCTCGTATTATGTGCCGTGTGCAACAACTGTAGCCTAACTCTTGAATGACTATGAGTATGAGCTCTCGTTATGAGGATGAGCTCACTGACGACCTTTCAAGAAGTCTTGAGCATTGCTTGGAGTGACCATTCAAGAAGTCTTGAACTTGCTGTTGCGCCGATCCTGCTTGAGTTTGAACTTTGGACTCTAGATAGTTGCACTCTCATACATCATCCCGGGCTGCTGCTGTGCTACTATAGTAGAATTGCCAATTTCCATCTCTACACGTGTGACCCCTTCCTCATCAACGATACCCATCAAAGGACCTACTCTAATACCAATATTATAATTCTTGAATAAGAGGGCTCTCTTTGCTCATTCCTTCAGCCAAGGTTTCCTAGTGATCCCCTTCTCATGAGTACTCTTTCTTTTTTTGTCACCCTAGAGATCTCTCTCTGGAAACCTCCCCCAATCCCAATGCTTGCAAAGTGGCCTCCTCTTTTGGTGTTATGTGTCCCACAAGGAACCTTACCCTTCTAGCCCCCTCATGGGCTCTCCTTTGCACCTCTTAACTGATGTCTAGGACTAGGCATGACCCTAGACCCAAACCCTTAGCCTCATAGTATGCAAGCATCGTCAAGCCCTCTGGTTTCCTATCTAACCACAATCACAATACATGGTTCTGGGATTATGGCTAATGTAACAAGGTCCTTCAGCCACTTGGTCCAAGAAGTCATCTGGGGGAAGTCATACTTGGCTAATTCGTCCCTCACTCATTTGGCCTTCATCCTTCATCCTTTGGCCTAGACTCTTGGCTTGGTGCAACTCGAGTTGTAACAATGGACTACCTCCTACCTTTCAAGCTTCATTCATTCTTTTACAATGTTTTCTACATCATCCACTCACTTCCATGTCCACTTTGGATTCATTTGACTGATGTCAAGGCTTCTTGGTCATGTCAACCACGAGATGCACCATGTGACTAGTTGTTTTTGCAAACTACCTTTGTGATGTCGGTTAATTCTATTACATATTAGTGTTGAATGGGATATCACTAAATATTTTAAATTTTATGGATGTTTGTTGGTGGCACATATCGTACTATAATTCCTTATGAGACTAGAAAGCACCCAAGTTGTAAAGTATACACATTTTTCTCTTTTTCATACCCAAAAATTATGCATTTCTTGCTTTTATGATCAAAGTTACTTTACTCATCTTTAGACACACAAGTACAAGCTGTTGATGCAACAATTGTTATAAGATGCAGATAGGAGGTAGACAGTAGGCATATGTCTAGTCCATGCTTCTACTAGTTTTATATATTGTAAAGCATTGCTGAGTATTCCTTTTATTAGATAGGCCATTTTACTTCTCTCCAATAGTCAAGCATGTGAGAGAGAGAGAGAGAGAGAGAGAGAGAGAGAGAGAGAGTGTTTGTGCATGCATGCACATTAAAAGACAACTTTCTCACACTAGTAAATTCCAAGCTACTCTCTCTTCCTTTAGCTTACTAGTCCCTCCACACAAATACCTATTAATACATTTTCCTCCACTTAAGACTTGATAAACACTTAGCTTCCTTCACTAGCTTTCTCCTTGGAAAAAGGGTTGAGAATCAATAGGCAAATTTTCCATATTCATTTCATTATTTGAGCTCACTTGAGCAATTTTAGTTGTCCCTTTAATAATCAATTCTTAGATTGCTACTCGCTCGGCTATTAGAATATGTGGCTTGGCCAAATGTTGCTTAGCATTATCTAATTCCATGACTATGGAGTCTAGACATCGACTATGTTTGATTATTCCACTGTCCAATTACACAAACTATCAAAACCATGGGATAAGCATACAAAATACAAGTTCTACTTGTACTACTAGAACGCCAATGTAATTCATATAGTACAAAGTATTCCATATCCCATTCTATAAAACTTGCTTTCCTCCCATCACTAGCAAGAAGGAGTATCCATTTCCATAGTTTAGCATCTATATGTACATGATAAAAACTCATAATGCTTTAACTTTGGCCATCAATATTGAGTACATAGTATATCATAAAATCATCCTCCTCTCTAATAGTTTTGCCTTTCAACATGCACAAATTTTGCCAGAGAGGCTCCCTAGTATGGTCGGGCTATTGGGTATTTGATGTGATTAGAGGGTAAGTAATATGCTTTAGGCCTAGGCACTTCATCAGCATTATTTTGTGTGTGTGTGTATGTATGTGTGTGTGTGTGTTCATCTTATCAAACAATCTATCCTGCTATACTAATGGACCAGTTTCCAATGTCAAAGTAAACCAATTGCAAACATCCTCTACACCTAGTGAGAGCAATTCATTAGTAACCAACCTCTTAATACTACATAAGTGAGAATAATCCATATCATACCATTCCTTCTAAAAAAGTATTAAAGTGGGAGTCAATTTTTATACTCACATTCATCTCAGTACATTGCAAAAAGTACAACAATACTGATGGCTAGTCTTTAATAGAATGTCCAATCTTATTTATCAATAGTTAGAGATAATCCATTGTAGAGTACGCCTTGAAGTTACCAATATCGTATCTTCATGCCTTAGATTTTCAATTTAAATTTGACGGAGAGGTATGCCGACTCATCTGGCACCATCACAACAAAATTGAAGGTTAAAACAATACATTTTTGTTGTGGGTTCCAGGATTCAATGTCGGCACACTTCTTATCCATTTCACTCTATCTAGATTAGCAATGAACAAATCTTAGTCCAAAATTAGTCAGAGGTTGGCTTGTAAAAAGTAAATGAAATATATTAAAAAATGCTAGAAAATTCCAAGGGAGTAAATAGAGACCCCAAAAATCGGGGGACCTTCAGGTAAAGGCATTAATGATGAGATGGAACCCTTTGGTTTCCATTCCAAAGTAAGTCATGCCCATAAACCTACAAGATAAAATCTTAATAGGGCCTCCAATTCTTGCATCACCAGGGTTATTCCATTCATAAGTAGAAATGGATGTTCATCAATGTATTAAACCCTTTGTGGTCCAAACCTTTTCCTAAGGTGATCCCCTCAATTGTGGGATAAGAAATCCAAAAATTCTTCGCAAACCTATTAATAACTTTGCAATCTCATGATGACATCTGTTGGTTATTTCCATTTTTTAGAGTGAAGGACATGTTGCAATCCTCATAAAAAATCATTTCAAGTAATAGTGTAATGCCTATTAATCATGATTGTTCTCACCTGCTCCACCTACAAATAAAAAAATTAGCTCATAAAAACCCTTATAAGATGTAAAAATCAAATCCTTATTGTAGTCCCTTTTTCATATTCAAAGGCCTAATCATAATGAACCCTTCGAGCATGGGGTAAAAATGGAAAAAGTTCAAAGTGCCAAAAAAGATTATTTCAAAGGTGATCATCTTTGCCCTTTTCTTATTATTGGACTAAGGTTAGGAACCCTTAAACCTTAAGAGGGTTATCATATTCCTCTTATCTATACTTTTATAAGTTAGTGACCATTCTATAGAAAGATTGCATCAGAGTCTAACGAGATGAGGCATAAGTACGCTCATGTAAAAGGCCACCTTATATTTTGAAATGCCCTCTTTTCCTCCAGATCTCCATATATTCTACATTAAGAGTCTAGAAGAGTAGTTATGTCTTCAAAAGGCTCTTTTTCTAGCTATCTCATCAATCTTGGAGCCAAGACTCTGAAGAGGCCTTGAGAGCTTCTCTATAAAGCATATTCGAATTATAAGTTTACACCATAATTTCCTAATGAAGAAATATCAATCATATAATAACAATAAAACCTCCAATGCTAGATAAAATTCACACTTAGAATAGATGCATGTTCGCATATGTAGTCTGTTCCAAGCTTATGGGGGAGAGAGCCCGTGGGGCATATCTCAGCCCATAATTCAAAATACAAAGATGAAAGGACACCGGATGGAAGAAGGCCATAATGAACCGTGCATCCAGTAAAATATAATGGCCAAAGGGGATCGATTAATCTTCGATGGCTCTTGGTTATTGTAAGCTATCATGACTCAGCTAGGTAGGGGCTCTGTATCCCATGTAAAGCCTATTCCAAGAATGAAAGTATATGAACACGACCTGTTGATTACCTCTGCATGACTACGTGACCTTGAGGTGGCAGTGATGAAGAAATCTTGTGAGAAGCGAACATATACAACTATGGAGCGACTACTTTGGAACCAGTGGTGGCAAACAAGCTCATAGAGCATATCTCCACCCACTACACCAAATATTTGTAACATAAAATTAGTGAGCACACTGTCATAGCCCAATTATATGAGCCTCTCAGTCATATGACTGATTCAAGTGTTTCAAGATAAAACTTGACAAGCCTCTGCTGGTCCTGGGGACACTTCATAGCACAGTTTTTTCTTTGAATAAAATAGAGGCCACTCGATTGGCTCGAAATAGCACACGCTTGTTGTCTGAGAGCACAAAAATAGCACTAGCTAGATTTAAGGGGATTAGTAGAGACTCCACTGCATGAGGCTACCAAGCTTCAATATAAGAATACCTGCAGTGAGTTCGTGTAGTAGTAGCAGATATAAGTGATGGCACGGTGGTGATCAGGTCCTGTAGTCTCTTGCGCTATAAGACTCTGTTAATGGCCATCACATAGAAGAGACCCTAATAATGGCCATTATGCCCTCCAAGAACCATGTAGTAAAATATTTGATCGGGCGGGAAACTCTATCGCTGGTTTCTCTCCCAAGGAGTTCCTGAGTCGCAGGGGAGTTCCTAAGTCATAGTGGGCAGTCCTTCCTTCTCTCCCAAGGATTTCCTGAGTCATCAAAAATCCTCAAGTAATGCTGACTACAAAATTCTCATGTACCAGCGATGGGCTTACAAACTTCTTCATTCTCAGAGACTACATCTACTCTTCTTGAACTTGTTGTGGCCATGATATTGGACCTGGTAAGCCTCGCCCTCAATGTCAAAAAATTTGGAATGAAGGTGGTTATCTACGTGCCCTATTCTATGCACTCTTGCCAATGCTTGAATATCAAGCTATTTGGCTGCTTTCCTCTTCAAGAATCAAGGTTGTGGATCGAGTTCATTCCTTGAGCCACAAGTTCCAATAGGTTCCAAAGGCTTCTCAACTCAACCTTGGGTACCATGTCTACTTTGAGTCCCTTCCATTTGCTCTTCTCCCTTTTTACAATAGGTTTAACTCAAGTACAAATAGGGAACTATGCTTTGGATTCGACTTTTAGGAAGGATGTACTTCATGTATTCAGTGTCTTCCTGGGCCAAATATTGGTCCAATTAATGTTTCATGTAAGGTGTAGTCAATGTACCATGTACGGCCCATTAGTTTGCTTCACTTCTGTATTCAAGTGTCCAATCCAACAAAGTATAGATTCACCTCCTTTTGGTTACCTTCTAATTTCATGATTCATGCCCTGTACTTTTGGATGCCCTTATCCACCAAAATCTCAAAAGTTGTGTGGCCAGCCATGGCTATTAAATTATCACTCACACTACCACTCTCCTTTATGGTCCTCCATGTATTCCATACCACTTGCCATGTCAATGGATGGTCCATTCCTTGATGATGGCTAGTCTATCATCTCCATAGGGCATAAATATCAAGTAGGTTCTCATTATCTAGAGGTTATTCCATTGTCCATTAGGTTTTTGCACTTACCCATGGTGGTTCAATGGGTACTCATATACTTCTGGAAGGACATCAATATGATCACATGTTTCCATGGACTATCAATACTTTGAAAAATTCAAAGTATAGAAGGGTCCCCATGACCATGGGCATGCATAGTTGGTCATCAAATAATTCAAGGGGTTTAATATAATATGCCTAAGCCCACTAGAGGGCATAAGAAATCAATGGGTTCAGGTCCTCTCGGGTGTAATTGGTGTTTTAAAGCTTAATCGACCCTATAACTTCCCTCTGCTAATGGGTAAAGTTCATAGTAATAAATAAACAATAACTTGGCCATGTTCCTCCATTATTTTCATTATAATATATCCATGTCCAATAATAAAAAGCCTTATGAAGAAAACAATAATAAAAAGCATTGTCAAGGTGTAGAGGATGCAATAACCTCCACCAGATTGAGCTTGTTAAATAAAAAATAACTTGGCCAAGTTTCTCCATTATTTCCATTATAATATATCCATGTTCAAAGCCTTATGGAGAAAACAATAATAAAAAGCATTGTCAAGTTCTAAGGATGCAATAGCCTCCACGAGACTGAGCCTATGTATAAGTGGAACATAATATTCTTTATTGAAGACTTCAATATGATTTCCTACCTTCATGGGCCATCAGTATGTTGACAAGCTTGAAGCACACAAGGGTCCCAAAGGGTTATCTGTGTGTGTGGAGGGGGGGGATGGATGGAAACATGCTTCTTCCCTAAGAGCCCTTTTTTATAAACCCAAATTGAATTTTCTAACAGTAAAATTTCATTTTTCCCATGCTTGCCCTTCACTTTGTATATTTCAAGCTTTTCTTAAAAACTCTAACGAGAGGTGCATGTGGACACACACCTACATACCCTCGCATGTGCATGCGCACACGCATGCAAACACACACACACACACACACACACACACACAGACACACACAGACACACACACACAGGCACACACACACACACACACACACACACACACACACACACACATACACACACACACACACACACACACACACACACACACACACACACACACACACACACACATTTTCTACACTCACATTCATGTAGGTACTGACATGTAGTTATTCACATTATCGCCCCATTCCCCGCTATTTATTTGCCTTACTTCCCTTAAATTTCTCCTTATTTCCTTTATTTATATATATTTCTTTTCTTCCTTATTCTCCTTAATTATTCCTTATATTCCTTAAATTTTCCTTACTTTTCTTATTCTTGACTAGGTTGGCTGGTCGGTTCCACTGACTATGTTGATCTGACTATCGCCCTCATAGCTATAAAGAGGCGACCTCCCCAGTCCATTGCATCATATCAGTTTAGATTAGATCATATCTTCCAGCTAGTAGCTCTTCACCTAGTATCTGTCTAGATCGCCATCTAAGCTCCACTGTGGGAGCACACAGGTGGACAAAACCATTATCTATACTACATCAATATTGAAGGAAAATTTTGTTCATCTCCAGTTTGCTGTGTACTCTCTATTCTTTGTTGAGTTTCTGTTCCACTGCACTGTGTAATTTAACATGGTATTAGAGCCTAGGTGGCTCTAAGGATCAAAGAATAGAAGAGATGCAAGGACTTCAACAGCATACGCAGTGATGGCAACAGGAAGTAGCTCGAGTTTAGTAGCTGTTGCTGCACCAACAATCCAGGTGTTGAGGATTCGCCCACTAGCCTTCACTGAAGGCAAGCTAGATGGTATGAACTACACTCTGTGGAAGTTTAAAATTACTGCTTTTCTGGATTCATATGAGCTTCTGGAGATAGTATTGGGGACTCACCCAGAACCACAAGGAACCCCCAACCTAGAAAATCTCGGGAGTACGATACCTCCTAATTCTGACCTTCTACGAACTTGGAAATGCAGGAACGCAGATGCTCTGTGTGCCCTGGTTACAAGTACTACTGATAGTGTTTTGACCTTGATTCAGCATACATCTAAGGCAACTGTGGCCTGGAACATATTGAAGGGTCAGTATGAGACGCGGAATTAGACAAGGAGAATCAGCTCGCAAGTGAGAAGTTTAATGAAGGAGAGACAGCAGAGGTGTTCATAACCCGAATCAAAAATCTAAGTGACCAAATTACTAGTGCTGGGATACAAAAGACTAGCAAAGAGCTAGCTCAGCGGTGTCTCGGGATATGTCCACCAAGGTTTGATGGACTGGTGATAGCGCTTAACACTCAGGTGAGATCCCAACCATTGTCATTTGAGGAGTTCTGTGCTTTACTTATGGAGGAGGAATTGAGGCTTAAAGCTCAAGATGGAGGCAGCAATGGGGATGCTATTTTCTCTACCACTGCGAAAGGCAAAGGTGGTTCCTCCACCAAAGGTGAGTCCTCTACTAGTGGTGACAAAAAGAAGAAGGGCAGCAAGAAGAAGTTTTAGGGAGAATGCTTCTACTACAAGAAGAAGGGCCATATGATTGTAGATTATTGGATCAAGAAAGTAGATGAAAAGAATGGTACCCTGAAGAAGACAGATAAGGGAAAAGAGACAGCAGGAACCCATCACCGTGACGGTTGGTAATAACACAAAATGCCTTGTTTAGGATATAGGTACGGTTTCATTTGTTTCTGTAAATGGAGATGACTATCTAATGTGCTCTATGTTCCACAAATCAAGAGAAATTTGCTATCAGTTGCTTCCATAACTGACCTTGACCATGAGGTGAGGTTCAACAAGTCAAGAGCAAAAATTCTGGATAGTGCAGGCAATCTTGTTGGCATAGGAGTAAGGAGGAACAACCTGTATGAGCTAAGTGCTCTTATAACCACCACTGGAGTGGGCATAAACAGACTTTGGCATGAAAGATTCGGCCACATAAGATTTGCAGTGCTGAAGGAGATGCAGAAGCAAGGTATGGTTGCTCACTTACCTGCTATCATAGAAATCAAAGAACCGTGTGAAGCTTGTATGATGGGCAAGCAATAGAGATAAGCATTTCCACAAGAAAGTAAGAATAGAGAAAACGCTCCCCTAGAGATGGTGCATGTTGACTTGTGCGGTAAGATGCCTACACAAGCCTTGGGGGGATCTTCCTATTTTTTATTGATTGTCGACGACTATAGCAGGAAGATGTGGGTGTACTTTCTTTGCAAAAAGGCTCAAGCTTTTGTAAATTTAAAGATGGCTATAGCTTGTTGAAAATGAGTTTGTCTCTACAGAGTTTGGAGATTTTTGCAAGAGCAAAGGGATCAAGTGACAAACGACACCACATATGCCTCAGTAAAATTTGGTTGTTGAATGTTAAAAGGTACTAGACTGCCAAACCACTTTTGGGCTGAGGCTATCAATACTATGGTTTACATCCTTAATCGCAGCTATACAAAGGCACTCAAAGATAAAACACCACATGAGGCTTACAATGGTAAGAAGCCATCTATCTCCCACTTCAGAACATTTGGGTGTGAATGCTATGTGCATGTATCAGACAAAGAGAGAAACAAGCTATAACCAAAAAGCACCAAATGTATCTTCTTAGGCTATTGTGATGAGAAGAAAGCCTATAAGTTGTATGATCAAGAGGCAAAGAAGATCATAGCGAGCCACGAGTGGTGTTTAGGGAGCAACCACATGTAGTGGAGGTAGAGAAGAGCTCTTCCACTTTATCATCAAGTGAAGAGGTAATTCACTATGGACCTATCCCAAGAACTATAAAGGAGGAGGAAATATCGGATGATGAAGGTATAAGTCACTAACCTGTTGTTACACCATCAGAAAAGCCATTGTTGCGATGGGTAAGGCAGCTCTACAACCATGATAACCAGATGCTTATGTCTATTGAGCAGTATGTAGATGCACCAAGGCAGTCTCAAAGAATCGAGGAGCAAAGGAGGGCTTCTGCTCACATAGTCAATATGGCCTTGATGGCTGAGATTATTGCACAAGTAAAGGAGCCTACGAGTTTGGAGGAAGCACTTGCAGATTGAGATTGGAAAAATGCTATGCAAGTAGAATATGATAGCATCATGAAGAATGAAACTTGGGAGCTGGTAGATCAACCACCTAATAGAAAGGTCATTGGCACGAAGTGGGTTTGGAAGGTAAAGTATAAGCCCGATGGGACTTTGGAAAAGTACAAAGCCAGATTGGTTGCACAAGGATTTTCACAGTTTGAAGGATTTGATTTTCAGGAATCTTTCACTTCGACTGCCAAAATGACCACTATTCGCACAGTACTATCAATGGCTGCTCATAAAAAGTGGCTAGTTTATCAAATGGATATTAAATCAACATTCCTAAATGGTGACCTCAAGGAGGAGGTGTACGTGGCTCAGCCACTAGGGTTTGAGGCCCCCCATTTTGAGAACAAGGTATGTAAGCTCAAGAAGGCTTTGTACGGGCTGAAATAGGCCCCAAGAGCATGGTACCAATGGAAAGACAAAATTTTTTATGAATTCAACTTCAAAAGATGTGCCTCAGATGCTAACTTGTCTGTGTACAGGAAAGATGGAGAATCTACTATTATTGTTCTATATGTGGATGATCTCCTTATTATAGGTGACTATGAAGACATAACCCAGCAGACAAGAAAGGCATTGGGCACTGAGTTTGAGATGACAGAGGCTTAGGCTTTTCTTACCATTATGGCATCACTTATGGTATGGGCACTTCCTTGGTTGGTCATTGTGACTCGAATTGGGTTGGAGATGTTGATTCCAGGAAATCAGTTTCTAGATATTGTTTCTCTTTAGGTTCAGCTATCTTCTCTTGGATCAGTAAGAAACAACCAACAGTGGCATTATCTTCTACCGAGGTTGAGTACAAGGCAGCATGTTTTGCTGCTTGTGAAGCAGTGTGGTTGAGGAGGATCTTATGGCACATGGGAGTGCAAGAGGATGAGGCAACTGTGCTGAGGTGCGACAATCAAAGTTGCATGGCCATTGCTAAAAATCCATTGTTTCATGTGCGCACAAAACATATAGAGATTCAATATCATTATGTGCGTGATTTGACCAAGGACAGGATAGTGGAATTGGTCTACTATCCAACAGAGCAAAATGGAGCAAATATCTTCACCAAGGCACTCAGGAAGGATCAGCTTCAAGGTCATCTTCAGAGACTCAGCATTGGGCTGACAAGGTAGTTCACATACGGGTGGTTTAATATGCCTACACACATGTATCAATGACATGCACACAATTGTGGGCACTTTTGTCTGGGCACTCTCTTTGCGAATTGAAGCATGCTTTTGGGCCTTCTTTCCCTAGCTATTATATGTTAGCATAATGCATATAGTGCACGAATAGCTATGGCTACATGTGTACATAAAGTTTTAAAAAGGCTTCTCAAATTATCTCTTCAATTTGTTCTCTGTGTGTGTGTGTATGTGTACCACAATGGCTATAGCTAGAGTTTCTTTTAAGGCATACTTTTTTCAAATATGTAAAGAGATTAATATGTTTAAAAATGCTTCATAGTTGGGCTTCTTTATTGTAGGTAGTCCAGTCCAATCAGTGGCATCTCACCAACTATTTGCATTATAGTAGGGACATCCCCTCCACCACTTACACTTCAGGTTGGTGATGTTGATTTTTTCCCAAATAGATTTTTAAAGCTTCGAGTAAATTTTTTAAAAGGCCTCTCAAATTATCTCTTGAATTTATTTAAAGAATCCATTCTTCATGGGTAGGGGATCTTTGATGTGACATTCAAAGTTGAGCGATGAAAGTTACTAGAGTAAATTTTTAAAAGGCTTCTCAAATTATGTTTTGAATTTATAAAAAAGCCCATTCTTCATGGGTAGGGGACCTTAGATGTGACATTGAAAGTTGAGTGTTGAAAGATAACATTGTTTTTGAAGCTTGTAAAGGAATTTGTTTATGCAAACTTTTAAAGAAATATTTTCTTTAGGTAGGGGTCATGACACACATTTTAACCTGCCTACACACATGTACCAACGACATGCACACAATTAGAAAACCAAACATGCAAGTTTAAAAAAAAATTGTAGGAACTCTTGCCCAAGCACTCTCTTTTGTAACCTGAAGTATGCTTTTAGGCCTATCTCCCCTAGCAATTATATGTTAGCATAATGCATAGTACCCAGAGTATTAGTATATTAGGCTCATGAAGAGGAAATAGTTGATACACACCTATTAGTGCAGTCACGCACGCACACACACACAATCACATGCATCAACATACAAAGATTTTCACAAGTTATTTTGGACATAGTTGCAAGAAGTCCTCACAAGCATCTCTTTTATTGAAGCGGAGAATCTACATACCTGCCACCATCAAACTAGAAAACATGATAAGAACCAGTTTAAACTTAATTGGGAAGACATGTGTCATAAACCCTCCTCCCTTGTTATCGAGGTCACAAAAAAATAGAAGCTTAAGCAAGAAATTAAGTAGTTCAAACTAAAATTATGAAAGTAAACTCATGCTTTTTGAGAGAGTGAAATCTAATAAAGGATGAAAAAAAAACAGGGGGGACAAGGGGGGTTGATATGTGAGTGAGTGAGAGTTTAGAAATGTGAAGGGAAAAATGGTTAAATCATTGTGTGCAGCAACAACTTATGAGGAGGTAATTTCATGAAGGGAAATAAAATTATAAGAACAAAGAAGAAGAAACTTATTGTGGTTAAATCTAAAGACAACAGGAAGGGAGATATAATGAATAAAGTGGTAAAGTGCGGGAAAAATTAGTGATTAAAGAGGGGGATTATAAAGGAAAGTTTATAGAGGGTGAATGTAAGGGGATATTGTAAAGGAAAATAAAAAACCCTTGAGAAAATAATAAGAAAAAAGAAAAAAGGGGGGGAAAAGGAATATAAGGGGACGTTTACAAATGAAAAACTAAAGGGTGGGTTTTAGAAAGGAAGAAATAAAGAGAAAAAAAGGGAAATATAAGAGGATAAATCCAATGGGAATTTAGAGGGGAATGTAGAGGGTGGAAGGATATAGTGCAAAGGAGGGGGAAAAGGGGGGGAGTATATATAATTAGAGAGGGGGTTGGGGAGATAATATATATATATATATATATATCTATAAATAGAGGGGGGGAGGAGGGAGGTATATATAATTGGAGAGGGGAATTTAGAGGGGAGGAAAAAAAAAGGGAGAGGGGGGAAGATATAATATAAATGAGGGGAAAAGGGGGGGTTTATATATAATTGGAGAGGGGAGGGGGGGGGGAAGGGAGGGAGGGAGGTAAGAATATATATATATATAATTAGAGGGGGGTTTATTAAAGAGGAAATATGCTTAGAGAGGGGGGCAGGGATGAAGAATAAATATAATTAGAGGGGGGGAGGAATATATATACTAAGGAGAATATATACTTAGAGAGGCAGCCGGGATAGACAAAAATAAATAATTAGAGATGCCATGGGGAAGAATTATAATGTAAAAGAGGAAGGTAGGCAGTGAACCTATGAGTCCATGGTCACCGTGCAAAGCGGAAGTCAAGGAGCATGCTAGAGAGCTTAACAGTCATCGCAGACATGCAAGCGGTACATAGGTAGTTAGCACTAGGCAGCAAAGCATGCGAAGCTAGGCATTGGAAAGCACATATGCGAAGAGCTGGGTATTATAGATGCCAGTAGCATGAACTTGAGTGAAGAACCGGAGGTCGATGTAGACTGCACAGAATTAGAGGTAGAGCGCATGAGCACGAAGTACGGCGTAGCAAGTAGGAGCATGTAGGTAGCGAGTATGGCATAGAGGTAAGACTATGGGTGGGAGCACTGAGAGGGTTTCATATATAGGAGAAGGTAGGGGTGGTCGGGTTGCAGGCATGTAGGTGATCAGGAGAAAGTAGGAGCACTGGAAGGGTTTAATATATAGGAGAAGGTAGGGGTAGTCGGGTTGCAGGCATATAAGTAGTCGGGAGAAAGTAGTTAGGTAGGGAGTGCATAGATTTGGGAAGGTAGGTCAATAGGGTGGCTAGGCACATGTGCATGCGTGCCAGTGGGAAAAGCGGGATAGGAGAATAAAAAAGGAGGGGGTGTTTTTTACAAAGGTAGGACAACATGTTTAGGCAATTGCTAATAGGTGTGTTTGGTAAATAGGATAAATTAGACAACAATAGGTTTGGAAGATAGGAAAAAATTAGAAGAGAGAAAATAAGAAGGTTTTTAGGAAAATATTAATTAGAAAAACCGAAACAAAGTAAAAAATAAATTATTAAATAGTAAATTAAAAAAAGGTGAGTAAATAAGAAATATTTTTAAAAAGGGCATAAACTAAAAAGGAATTTTTTTTAAAAAATTAAAAAGATTAATATAAAGGAGAAAATAAGGGATAAGAAGAAGAAAATAATAAAATATATGTGTGTTTTTAAGGAATAAGGGGGTTTAAGGGTAGCCAAAAATAATAAATTGAGGAAGGAAAATAGGGGACTTTAGAGGAAGATGAGAGAAAAAGGAAATAGGGGAAATTAAAGGAAATTAACAAAAAATAGGGGGGGAGGGGGAAAGGGGGGGAACAAGTGCCTATTTGGGGTTGTACCCATCTTTGCCCTAGTAGGGTACATCACACTAGGTGAGACAGTAGGTCATCACCTAGTATGATGACCTACTATCTACTTAAGAGAAATAGAAGTGTGAATAAATCAATCAATCAAAGCCATGCTCAGAATTTCCCGATTAGTTCCTAATTAGAGTTAGTCCATTGGCTCACATGTAATTTCACACTCAAAACAACCCTACCATTTAAGCAAGATCAAAGTTTAAAATTTTCAAGGTGATTGAAAGTTGTATTAGTGCACAGGGCATATTATAGTTGTATCACTTGTGGGAGTGGACATAGCAGATTACAATTGTATCAGGTATGGGAGTGGACATAGCATATTGCACTTGTATCAAACAGACTTCAGATTTGCATCTGATTGTTTAAGGTAGTTTTACCCCAAGCACTTATACATAGGTTACACATCTGAACTCAAACAAACTCTACTCCATAGATAGATATATGCAGAATCGGAAACACATCGAATGAAAGCCAGAATGTAACATCAATACATTACATTAAAGAAACATTGTATATAATGCAAAAAGTATCTTCTTCCATTCATTACTATCATATCTGAGTATTACATCAATATGAAACTGAACAAAGTATAGCAATACTACAAGTCTAATATCATTCTGATAGGTATGCGACTATAGATATCCCAAGTTGTCCATATAGCAATTAGATTCATGTATAACCGTACAACTACTTCACTATGCCGCCTAAGGCAGCTACTATTCCAAAGTACTATTTAGGACTAAGTGACTAAGTGCCTTATTACCCTCCAACACTGATTGTACTTTATTTCAATTCACACTATCCACGAGTTCATTGTAAATCCTTATTTTTTTCCTCATTTATGCATGTATCTAAACCTTGTAAATCCTTTTAGGCTATTTTTGAAGCATGAAATTGACACTTATACCATTGGGGAGAATGAAAACTTGAGGTGTATCAATGGGACTCATTGTACTTTTGATTTATCAAATTAATGGTAGTTTTCATTCAAAAGTAATATATTATTTGTATCTAAATTTTTTATTATGCTTTAATGTAGGATGGATCTTGAGGCTACTACAAATTTTGTCAACCGTATGACATCGAAGTACAATGGAAAGCTTATGCCCCAAAGGACTTCACAAACTCGACCGATGTTGACACCACTAAGAAAGCATGGTTCTTGGTACTAACCAAAGGGAATCTCATTTTA